>NC_053405.1:690759-693259 GCF_016859285.1 Xiphias gladius
ATTATACAGATAAATAAACCAGTTATTACGTCTTTATATTCTGATTATACAGATAAATAAACCAGTTATTACGTCTTTATATTCTGATTATACAGATAAATAAACCAGTTATTACGTCTTTATATTCTGATTATACAGATAAATAAACCAGTTATTACGTCTTTATATTCTGATTATACAGGATAAATAAAAGTTATTACGTCCTTATTTTCTGATTATACAGGATAAATAAAAGTTATTACGTCCTTATTTTCTGATTATACAGGATAAATAAACCAGTTATTACGTCTTTATATTCTGATTATACAGGATAAATAAACCGGTTATTACGTCTTTATACTCTGATTATACAGGATAAATAAACCATTTATTACGTCCTTATTTTCTGATTATACAGGATAAATAAACCAGTTGTTACGTCTTTATATTCTGATTATACAGATAAATAAACCAGTTATTACGTCTTTATATTCTGATTATACAGATAAATAAACCATTTATTACGTCTTTATATTGTGATTATACAGGATAAATAAACCAGTCGTTACGTCTTTATTTTCTGATTATACAGGATAAATAAACCAGTTATTACGTCCTTATTTTCTGATTATACAGGATAAATAAACCAGTTATTACGTCATTATACTCTGATTATACAGGATAAATAAACCAGTTATTACGTCCTTATTTTCTGATTATACAGGATAAATAAAAGTTATTACTTCTTTATATTCTGATTATACAGATAAATAAACTAGTTATTACGTCTTTATATTGTGATTATACAGGATAAATAAACCAGTCGTTACGTCTTTATTTTCTGATTATACAGGATAAATAAACCAGTTATTACGTCCTTATTTTCTGATTATACAGGATAAATAAACCAGTTATTACGTCATTATACTCTGATTATACAGGATAAATAAACCAGTTATTACGTCCTTATTTTCTGATTATACAGGATAAATAAAAGTTATTACTTCTTTATATTCTGATTATACAGATAAATAAACTAGTTATTACTTCTTTATATTCTGATTATACAGATAAATAAACCAGTTATTACGTCTTTATATTCTGATTATACAGATAAATAAACCAGTTATTACGTCTTTATATTCTGATTATACAGGATAAATAAACCAGTTATTACGTCTTTATATTCTGATTATACAGGATAAATAAAAGTTATTACGTCTTTATTTTCTGATTATACAGGATAAATAAAAGTTATTACGTCCTTATTTTCTGATTATACAGGATAAATAAACCAGTTATTACGTCTTTATTTTCTGATTATACAGGATAAATAAAAGTTATTACTTCTTTATATTCTGATTATACAGATAAATAAACTAGTTATTACTTCTTTATATTCTGATTATACAGATAAATAAACCAGTTATTACGTCTTTATATTCTGATTATACAGATAAATAAACCAGTTATTACGTCTTTATTTTCTGATTATACAGGATAAATAAACCAGTTAGTTGAATAGGGAGATTTTCCATAGTGTGACCAACAGATTTTATTTGATGTTACACTGAGTTCACAAACACGGCAGAAAATAAAATTCTCACAAAATCCTACTTTCCTTTTGTAATAACTCAAAAAAATAAACATATATATTATATTAATAATATAGTGCTAATAAAGTGCTTCATGCAGAAACACCAATAAATGGCTGAACAGATGTGACCCTCTGTTTCACCTCTGACCACACCCACATTCACTGACAGGTGCGGTTGGGTGTGGTCGGAAGTGTCCTTTGTTTTACCTGTGGCCACACCCAGCAGCGACGACACAGGGTCCTGGAGTACAGCGGTCCATCAGTACAGCCAGGTGAGAAGTTACACCTGTGGGGGGCGCTGAGGAGAGGATTTCTGTGGGGTGTTCAGTGGCTCGTTAAGCTCTCAGCCCGCTAGCTCTCCTATGTGTGCAACAGTTCATGTGGAAGTTAATGCGTCGTGCTCTCGTCCACGTGTGAGTCGTGACTGCTCTTGGACACAGGAAGACCACTGTGGAAGACGGGAGCAGGTAAATCTGTATGTCAGGTTTTTTTGTGAAAACTTTTACAGTGACAGTGTGTCGTCACTGTGCGGCATGTGGGTGGTTCGCCACCTCCTTGTTCTCCCGCCTTCCGCAGCGATTCTCAGGAACCACTGGCTCGTGTCAAACCAGGGATTTGTTAAACCAGGTGTAAGACTTAAGCGATGTGTAAACTGGTTGCTAGGAAACAACTGCAGCACTGTACAATGAAGAGAAACTGGCTGACTGACTGTAGCATCGCGCTCTAACGTGACTTCCAAGAGATGCAGTTTTAGAAATGCAGGATACGCTTTTTTTAAAATCTAGTCTACATGGAGACGTGTTGAAATATGGTTCAGGTATAAGAAGCAGTCCCACAGTTTAGTATGAGAAGTATCCAGCTGCATTATGCTAACCTACCTCAGGGTTTTTACTCATTTAGTCAAATGCTATTGGCACAGAGTTT
>NC_053405.1:695759-860759 GCF_016859285.1 Xiphias gladius
AAACCGACGCTGTGTCATGAACCACTGGTGCGGCCGCGTGTTGTTCCCCCCGTCGCAGCAACGCCCTTCTCCCTGTGTAACGACATAGTTTTCGTGTTTCAAAGCCATGACGCTTTTTCACCGACACGTCCTCCAACCTAAGCAGGTACAGGAGGTTTGTCCCGACCCTCTGATTCGACCGATGGAAGCGTCCGGAGAAACGCCGCAGATAAACTGATAAAAATCATGCTTGAAAAGAAAAGCGAACCTTTTTATGATGTAAAACTTTGGTTAGGTTTAGGAAAAGATCGCGGTTTGGGTAAAACTAAGTAAACTGAGGGTTAGAGAACTTGTGTTGTCATGGTTACAATAATTAACACGTGGTTAAAGCTCAAGTTAGCAATCGCCGTTAAAGAAAACGAAGCACACGAACGGCGGTCTCTCGTTTTAAAGTCCAGCGTTATTCGAAACACGTTCAATTTAGTCCCGGTTGTTCCTTTTCGTAATGATGAACAGTCCACGATGAAGGTTAGTGGTGGATTCAGTCCCGACCCCCCCACGCTCAGAGGTTGACACAGTGACTGGCAGCCCCACTCGTCGCCTTCGTACTGACTCTGCAGCTGGAAGTTCTTCCTGTCCGATGAAGCACTGACGCTTTAAACTGAGAAAATGTAAAAGGAAAGTAAATCTGTCTGTGACCGAGCAGTCGAGTCAACTTAATATCTCCAGTTCAGTGAACTAAGCTCAGTGTTACGTTTGGAAAAACTCATAAAACAACATTGAACTAAATGTTAAATTCATTCAACAGTGAATTTGTTGTCAGTCTTCTTCTCTTCTGGCTGAAACGTTCCTGACTTCATCTTATCAGGTTCTGTACATCTCTTTCTGTTCCTGGTTCGATGGTTGGGGGTCACGTCGATATCCAGCAGGTCTGATACAGGAATGATAGAATGACATTTACAACAGATGAGCTGCAGACTCGTGAAACTTAGAGGAACCGTCGCTGCTTCATCTCAGGGTTACTGCGAGCGTCAGAGCAACGTCTGCCTCCAGACTCTTTGCTGCACATTAAGCTTCATTTTCTTACCGCACAACTCCAAGTGGGAAACATTTCTTTGTCTCCTCTGCGACACTCAGGCTTTGTGATGTGTTTTTGAGATGCAGCAGCTCAGAGACAGTTAAATATGGGAAGTGACTTTAAAGTGTGTTCAGCATCTTTAGCTCCACAGACGCTCTGAAATTCAAAGACCGATCAGGAAAAGGCAAAATAAACATTTCTCATCATAACATCATACAGACCTACCGTATCTGCCGTACACTGTTATCTTGTTCCTCATTTCAGCAACTTTAATTTGGGGGCAGGAAGCTTGGAAAAGGGGGCGCAAACCTTGAAATGATGGGGGACTCCTTATCAATCATTTCATGGATTACAGCAATAGAACTATAGGGGACGTAACAGGTCAAACACTGTCTGGACAAACGGGTTTTTCTCTGGTTTCTTGTCCCTCATAGTCTTGTTTTATTTGTACCGGATACGTGCTGGATTATAAAGTGCTACTGACAATTCCTGTTAAATCCAAATCTTTTCCCAAATTAATCAGGTGCCTATTCAAGATTTTATGAACAGGCCCGTTGGTTGCTGAACCCGGCAGTTTGCATATCTGTGAACCCCCCAAAAGTATCTGTTTGCCTCGTTGTGGACACAAACATTTTACAACCCCGTATTCCTGACACGTGATGTCTAAAACACGTGGTCTTACGTGTCAGGGTGGCGTTCAGGTTTAACACTGGTTGTCGTTTTGTGTTTTGTAACAGAGGAGCCACGTCCATCGTGTATCGCTGTGAAGAGAAACAGACTCAGAAACCCTTCGCTGTCAAAGTCCTCAAGAAAACGGTCAGTGATCTGCCATTAGAGAGAAAACAGAGGGCTGACATATTCCTACCGCTTCCAGTCTTTGTGCTAAGCTAGGCTAGGTCGGCCCAGTTTCCGAGGGTTCGTTCTGCTGTCTGATGTTGTTTCTTCTGTTTCAGATCGACAAGAAAATCGTTCGTACTGAAATCGGTGTCCTGCTGCGTCTTTCCCACCCGAACATCGTAAGTATCTGAGTCTCTCGCGACATCGCTGTTTTACATAATGATCGATTATTAACCACTGAATCTATGTCACTTCTTTGTGTGTGATATTGTGATACATGACAGTTCCTCTGTGTCTGTGTGTAACTGCATGTAGTTGTGCGTGTCGCTGCCTATAGCGCTGTAAGACAAGGTTATAATATATGAGTCGTATATGAATATCAGCAATAACTTCCTATTGCAACCCTGTCTCCTACGAATGTTTCTATACAACTAAACTGTAACAGCAAATATGTTTTGTAGGAAAAGTCACTGCGATTGAATCACGTTTTCCATTAATATAAAGAGAAAATGTTGTTAATTTATATATTTAAGTCACAAACACATTGGTCCTGAATGCATCAGTCAAATGTTCACAGACGACGTGTTTGTTTTCAACCAAATCATCCAACATCCACCTGTAGTGACTCCAGCATCATTAAACTGGTCTATGGTTCTGTCTAGACTCTCCCTACACCTGGTTCAGGTTTGGGGAAAGATCCTGGTCTGGTTTAATACAGAAAAAGTTCACAGTGACTTTGGACACAACCTGTTTATCTACATTGAGCCAGAACCACCATCTTTCCCGAACCTTAACCAGGTTCAGGTTCAGGATCAGGTGCAGGATAAGGTGCAGGTGCAGGTTCAGGTGCAGGTTCAGGTTCAGGTGCAGATTCAGGTTCAGGTTCAGGATCAAGTGCAGGATCAGGTGCAGGTTCAGGTGCAGGTGCAGGTTCAGGTGCAGGTGCAGGATCAGGTTCAGGTAGAAGTGGCTGGAACACAAGGGGCAAGTAGCCACACTGATGATCTGGTACCTGATTTGGGGTCAAGGGGCAGGTATATATACTGGTCTGCTGGTTGGGGAAAATGAGGGGCAGGTGTGTTGGCTGGTGAAGATCAGGTGACAGAGGAGGGCGGGAAGGTCTGAGGGGGTCTGGTGGACCGGTTGCAAGCGGCCAGTCTGGTAAGTTCCTAACACTTGTTTGGTGCCTGAGGGACGCGAGAAGTGTCTGGAGACAGGGCTGAGACATTGTGACCAGTAATAAATAAACCAGTTATTACGTCTTTATATGCCGATTATACAGGATGGTTAGAGGGATTTGAAGTAAAGTTTTACCAAAATCTTTAATCAGTCAAATCAAATGAATCAAAATACTCTGTTTTGTGGATTTGACAGTTGTCTGTTTCAGGTACTCTTACGTCTGGAGTGTCCTAGATGAGCTGAATCTGGGACACTATGACCACGACCGGGGACATTAGAAACGTATTTTTATACCTGCTGCAGAAAACGCGGAGTCATGTTAGACTTCCTTTACATTTCACTGTGTTTGGTGGAGTTGTGAAACACTGGAGCACTCGCTCTGCTCTGCCATGCTTCGCGTACTGGACGCGTCTGATGCAGAAACAGGATCAGTAGGTTCAGGCTCCACTTTGGGAATCTGAACTGAAAAGCATGTTTATTAATAAACCTGAGATTCTTATGAAATTAGAGCTGGTTCTCCATCCGTTCACTGTATTTCAACATCTACAGTTACACAAAATCCCACTCACCACTTATCCAGGATCAGGCAGCACAGCATCTGAATTCAGTTTTAATAACCTCCTCCTTCTCTGTGGATCAGATCCAGCTGAAGGAGATTTTTGAGACGGACACTGACATCGCTCTGGTGTTGGAGCTGGTGACTGGAGGAGAGCTGTTTGACAGGTACACACTTACACACACACACACACTATAAGAGCTGCTTTGAACAGATGCAAAAGCAGAAAATTAGACCATTTTTCAGACGGACACGATGTGTTCTTTCTCCACCGAGTGTAGTCCAGGTGATCATCTGACCGAGCCCGTGCCGGTTCTCGGATCGGTTTTGTGAGTGCTGTCAGTCCGGTAGCTGGGTTTGCTCTGCAGGGTCCAGGTTTAGAGGTCCTCGTCTAGAGACTCCTGCTGCTTTCATGTTCGTTTACAGGCAGTGTTGCCAATTTAGCGCCTTTGTCGCCAGATTTACAGACTTTTCAGACCCTTTATGGACTTTTCTTCACAAAAGCACCCAGAGACAAATCCAGTGACTTGCTGGACAAACCTCAGCTACTTTCTGTAGAAGAGAGTCGCCAGCGTTGCCCCGCGAGCGCGAGGTCGGCGCTTCCTCCGCAGACACACGTCTCTATGTCTCATCCAACTGACCACAAAGCAGCTGACACTGCAGACTTTCTCTCTGACTGATCATTTTACAGGTAAATTTACCTGAAATCTCAGCTCAGCCGTCGTCTTTAACTCATGTGTCTGGTGACTCTGTCAGACGACGTGGGACGGTCCCCACATAGAGAAATCTCCAGCCAAGAGCAATTAAAACACTTCTAGTGTTTTAGCACTTTTTCCGAAGTAAAGGGTTTGAATACTTCTTTAAACGCAGACTGTCTTTGTTGCTTTTATCAGTGGACATGAGAGATGGATAGAAGACACAGAATAAACTCCCAGGTGTCCTCTGGGAGCAGTGATTTCCTGGAATCTAAAGTTAGCTTGAGATTTCCAGGCAGAAGGTCCAGGGAGTCACGGCGCCCAGAGACAAACCGTTCCAGACACTGACAGCTGTTTCTGCATCTCCGTTGATTAAACCAACCAGACACAACGTGTTCATTAAGAGCCAGGCTAACCGTTCCCCCCGCTTCCAGTCTTTATGCTAAGCTAAGCTAGCAACATCCTTACACCCTCATCACTTTCTGTATCTGCACAGTTCAGGGTTGATTCATCATCCAGGCTTTTCAGAGCCTGGGTCGGTTTGCTCTGTAGCTGTAGGCTCTGTGTCGTCAGTTTGCGGGGGTGGAAAGTACATTTACTCCACTACTGGACTTAAGTACAGTTTTCAGGTATTTGTACTTTATTGAGTATTTTCATTTTTCGGTACTTACTACCTCGGCTCCACTACGTTGGACTTTTAACTTCACTACATTTATAAGACAACTTTAGTTACTTTGCAGATTCAGATTAATAAGAAACCATATAATCAACAAATCAATTATGACGTATGTTTATAGATTAAGAAGTGAATTGATCCTCGGGGGAATATCACAGACGTCCAGCAATAAAGTCTTTAGAATGAGCTTTACCAGCTGCAACATTAAAGTGACGAACACCTTAATGCGTCAGTCACGATAAAATAATGTAGCGTTTTCTGCATAATGAGCACTTTCACCGAAGTACGTTTTTGAATGCGGGACTTGTCCTTGTGACAGAGTATTTCTACACTGTGGTGTTGCTCGTTTTACTGAATTGAAAGATCTGGGTTCTTAAGAAGAACCCGACCCAACACAGCTGAGGAACTGCCCCAACTGTGTGGCCGCTCCTCAGCTGGGTTGACAGTGCCGGCCCTTTTCTTCTTATTTTTTTATGTCGTTGCTCTGTTCCTTGAGTTTTCTAATTGGTTTTCATTTTCTTCCGCTGCTAATGCTGAAGTCCATCAGCGCAGCTTGTAAATGTTAATTAATATTCATTCATAACAGGGTTGTGACGCTGGGTCCCTCCAGGCTGCAGATATTCATACACAGGTGTCATGTTGTTTGTGTCATGTGATGTTTTAACCTCGTGTTTCCGTACAGGATCGTGGAGCGAGGTTATTACAGCGAGAGAGACGCCGCTCACGTCATCAAACAGATCCTGGAGGCCGTGGCGGTAAGACTGCTGCATTCAGTGTCTCTTCCCTCGGTCATTTATCTATTGGTTAATTAGTTTGCATGTTAAAAAAAAATATGATGATTCCAAAAGAATAACGTAAAAAAGCAGACCTTCACCTACATTTAGTCAGATATACAGTAAACGTGACCTTGTGCAGTGAAAAGCTGCTATCTATCGATCTATATACAAATGTAATCATCACCGTCATTGGGAAGTTACCAAATGTTTGACATACACTAGTGGTCACAAGCTTTAGAACACCCCCATGTTTTACTGAAATTTCATCAGCTCAAGTCCAGTGAGTACAAAGGTCAACGGGGTGCGAGGTAAAAAAAAGAAAAAAGTTTAGGTCACCAAAAACAATAAAACAATAAAAGTGTCATAGAAAACGGGCTTTTTCAGAGATCTAGTAACTGGCTCGCTTACGGCTTTTCTGCAGCAGCGGAAGTAATCGAAGCCTTGAGAGTTGATGTAAAGGAGCCCCGCAGGGGTCACGTGGTACAAAAACATGTTCAGGTTAGAATCCGTGGGAACGGATTAATAAACCGTGCACGTGTTGTGCCGAGTCCTGCCCGCCTGCCCAGAACTTCATGTCCCTCACGGAAACGTGCACAGCTGATGCAAAAACTACCAGACACCGTGAACTGGTCTGAAGCAAAGTCCTGGTTAAAACACACCATCTTCTTTGCCTGGTTCATCAGTGAAGATAAATGATCCGAAGTCTGTAGTGTAAAACCATTCAGAGTCATCAGTGTTTTAGAAGCAGCATTTCTTTGATATGATAGGTCTGAATTGTGCAAAGTTTCCTTGATTAATCTCTCAGAGTCTCTGAAAGTCTCTGGTGTTGTTCATTAATGTGTTTGAAGCATTTCAGACAGTTGTACTAAAGTGTTGTTGTAAACTGAGGTTTAAATGAGAAAAAACAGGCTTTGTTCTCTTTATTCTGCTCTTAAGAGGAGGGTGTGTTATTGGGCAGAACTGACTACAGCTGCAGAGCGATGCACCCCCTTTTATTTCAGCTGAGGTTTTTATTAAATGTATGAATTTGACAGCTGAAGTAAAACGGCCCAGAGTATGAGCTGATTCATAGATCTCCAGAAACAGAGCGACAGTGTGGACGCACTGTTCTGCAGAGGTGATTATTATTATTATTATTAGCACAACACCGTACCGCAGGAAGTAGGGTCGAATATTTCTATCAGAACAGTGAGAAAAAGACCAACCTCGACAGAGGCTGATGAATGATGAACAGAACAGTTCCTCTGCAGCTGAATGAGGATTCAGCTCCGTTACTGGAACATACAGAAGGGCGAAGGTGTTCAGACCCACTGAGTCTCTGGTTCTGATCAAACTGCGGCCATGAACCCGCCGACGCTGGTCAAAGTCAGTGTGGATCGCTGACCTCCATCCATCCCTGCGCTCATTACATTACTGCTCACTTCCTCCGCCTCTGTTCAGCCTCAGTGCTGCCAGACTGGGCGCTAAAAATAGATCTGGGCAGGTTGCCTCAATTTAGGCTTCTTCTTTTGTACCATTAGGTCGGTTTATACCTACGAAGGTTCGTCTGTATTCCAGAGGGTGAGGGGGGAGCAGGGGGAGAGAGGTGAGGCAAGGACACTGCGTGAGGTGAGAGAAACAGGTGTATACAGGTGATCTGAGAACAACGGGAAACTGCCGATCGACACGATCGACAGCTGCAGCAGCAGAGGACATTAAGGTGGGACACTTTAGAACAGAGACAGACTGCAGCAATTTGTGTCAAAGATCAGAGTCCTGCCTGGGTCCGATCTGAACTCACAGACACGAAAGACGTGTCGATATGATTCAGTGGGACGTCCACTTCCTGAGGATGTCATGATTTCTGATGTCCCTCCAAAGTAAAGCTCCAGAAATCCACCTAGAAACCAGAGGAAAAAGAGGCTGCAGAACTCCATTCAGAACCTTCATGTTTTTAGGTTTCCTTCGGTGTCACAGTGATCCAGTGACAGTTGTCTGAACATCCACGGCTACACTGCAAACAGGAGCGGATCACAGCTGATTCAGCAGCTTTTAATGGGACAGTTTGACTAAATGGAAAAAAATAGAGGATAAAAAATGTGGTTGTAGGCCACAGTGTAACCATTATACTTCCTGTTTCTGATAAAAATGGTAAAAGTAGCCTGGTTTAAAACCCCTCTCCTAAATGTGCATTTGAAATTTGGCAGCTTTTATGATGATTGGGCGACTTTTTGTCGGTCAAGTCTGGTGACACTGTTGCAGCCTCACAAACGAAACCACCAAACAGTTTGTCTGTGAGGTTTTTTCTGAAATCCTCTTCTTGGTTTTTCCCTGCTTCCTTTATGCTAAGCTAGGCTAAACATATGCGGGACAAACAGAAATGAAACAAACATCTGACAGGAAGAAAAAGGATTTCACCAAACCCAGCTCAGCTCTGTCAGAAGTCTGTTTTAGGGTTTCAGTGCAAGTGTTGCTGTGTTTGGTTTAGTTGCCGTGATTGGTTATGTTGCTGTGGTTGGTTAAGTTGCTGTGGTTAGTTTAGTTGCTGTGGTTGGTTTAATTGCTCTGGTTGGTTTAGTTGCCATGGTTAGTTTAGTTGCTGTGGTTAGTTTAGTTGCTGTGGTTGGTTTAATTGCTGTGGTTGGTTTAGTTACTGTGGTTGGTTTAATTGCTCTGTTTGATTTAGTTGCCATGGTTAGTTTAGTTGCTGTGGTTAGTTTAGTTGCTGTGGTTGGTTTAATTGCATAGATTGGTTTAGTTGCTGTGATTAGTTTAATTGCAGTGATTGGTTTAATTGCAGTGATTGGTTTAGTCGCCATGGTTAGTTTAGTTGCTGTGGTTAGTTTAGTTGTCGTGGTTGGTTTAATTGCATAGATTGGTTTAGTTGCTGTTGTTGGTTTAGTTGCTGTGGTTGGTTTAGTTGCTGTGGTTAGTTTAGTTGCTGTGGTTGGTTTAATTGCATAGATTGGTTTAGTTGCTGTTGTTGGTTTAGTTGCTGTGGTTGGTTAAGTTGCCGTGGTTAATTTAGTTGCCGTGGTTAGTTTAGTTGTCGTGGTTGGTTTAATTGCAGAGATTGGCTTAGTTGCTGTTGTTGGTTTGGTTGCTGTGGTTGGTTTAGTTGCTGTGGTTAGTTTAATTGCAGTGATTGGTTTAGTCGCTGTGGTTAGTTTAGTTGCTGTGGTTGGTTAAGTTGCCGTGGCTAATTTAGTTGCCGTGGTTAGTTTAGTTGTCGTGGTTGGTTTAATTGCAGAGATTGGCTTAGTTGCTGTTGTTGGTTTGGTTGCTGTGGTTGGTTTAGTTGCTGTGGTTAGTTTAATTGCTGTGGTTGCTTTAGTTGCTGTGGTAAGTTTTGTTGCAGTGATTGGTTTAGTCGCTGCGGTTGGTTAAGTTGCTGTGGTTGGTTTAATTGCTTGGGTTGGTTTAGTTGCTGTGGTTGATTTGGTGGCTGTGGTTGGTTTAGTCGCTGTGGTTAGTTAAGTTGCCGTGGTCGGTTAAGTTGCTGTGGTTGGTTTAATTGCTGTGGTTGGTTTAGTTACTGTGGTTGGTTTAATTGCTCTGGTTGGTTTAGTTGCTGTGGTTAGTTTAGTTGCTGTGGTTAGTTTAGTTGCTGTGGTTGGTTTAGTTGCTGTGGTTAGTTTAGTTGCTGTGGTTGGTTTAGTTGCTGTGGTTGGTTGCAGCTGTTGCTGGCAGCAGCACTGTTGCTCATGGCGGCAGCTGCAAGTCTCTTATGTAACAGCATCTTCCATCCTGCTGCTGAACAGATTAAAACCAGAGAGGATTAACACACACACACACACACACACACACGCACACGCACACACACACACACACACACACACACACACACACACACACACACACACACACACACATACACAACCAGGCGTATGTTTTTCTGCTTGTTAAATGTAGGTCGGTTGTGATGTTTCTGTTTATGTGTGTTAATCTGCAGAACAGTAACATCCTGCAGACCCTGAACACATCAACATCATTTTACAACTGAGTTTGTCAACATCTGGATCGTGACCCTGCAAGGTGGACGTGTTGAATGTGTAATTAGCAACTGGTTTAGAATAAATAACTGACAGTTCGTAGTCTGAAGACACTGATGTCCGCACCGTTCGTAAGTCCAAACATGAATGCCCACGAAGATCCGTGGTTACTCTGTGATTCTCAGAATCATCAGTCATTCGCTCTCTGAATATGAGTACAGCACAAAACATACACCCATCAGCCACGCGTTAGACCATTGAAACCGCTCACTGGTTTTAATGGTTTTAATGCTGTGGCTGACTGGTGTAATCAGTCCTTGTGGAAATATACATAGTGAGCTTTATAGTACAGGTATAACAGCAACTCATCACCTTCGAGCCTTTGTTTTGTCGCCGTCCTCCGAAAACCACGTATCTTCAAAATGTCAATAATTCATGAGCTCAAAAACAGACGTGCAATTTTAAGATCCTCCAGTGGATTTCAAAATGTTTATTCAGCATAAGAAAGAAGAAGAAACGTTCTCAGCCCATGAAGAAACACTTAATCCTTCATCTTATCTGAAAAATTCTGAATTCATTAAACTAAAATTGGACATTCATGGGCTTATGTTCAGTGACGATGAAGGAAATTTAAGCAGTAACGGATTAAAACAGAAACTGCTTCGTTTTGTAATGATATATCAAACTGTTGCTTGACTGTGAGAAGACCTGTCGCAGTGGAAAGACGGGCTGAAAAATGTCGGTCTACAAAATAATAATAACAATAATAGAGCTGCAGCGATTAGGCGATTAACTGATTAGTCGATTGTCAGAAAATTAATCGGCAACTATTTTTATTACTGTATATAAGCCTGGTTCCAGCTTCCAAAAGGATCTGATGCTGCTCTTTGTCACGTGATAGTCACCTAAACATTTGAAGACATCTGAAGACGTCACGTTGGACCGTGGGACATTATAATGGATATTTTTCACTATAATCTGATATTGTATTGACAAAAGGATTAACCGATTAATCATGAAAATAACTATTAGACTGATCGATAATGAAAATAATCCTTAGTTTCAGCTCTAAACAACAACAACAATACAACAATATTAATAATCATAATCATGATAATGATAAACTTAAAATAAAATATTTCAGTGAGTGAGATTATTGTAAAGGAATTCACAGAAGGTTCGTGTTGGATATTAGTGTTGATAAAAGCAAAGGCTGCTGCTCCACGCTTCTTCTTCTTTGTCTTAACTGCTGCTACTTGTAGCGCTCCACTGTTCGGTGACATAACTCAGCAGCTGGACCAAGCGAGCAGGTGCCAACCCACCTGTAAAGACGTTAAAATGCGCCTGGCGCGTTTGTTTAACCCACTGACTGAGCTGCATTTCGCACAAGCTGAAGTCGGCCGATTGATTTTTTTGGGAGGTCTGGTTAAAGGAGCATTGCGGTGGCCGAGACCAGAGAAGGATCCATTTCTTTGCATCAGCCAGGGCAAGATGGAGTATGATCCGACTTTAGCAATAATTGTCAGGTGGAACAATGTGGTCTAGGACTGTGTCACTGACTGAAGTACTCAGTCTCCTGCCGCTGTTCTCCTCGGTCGGGTTAAACTCTGATCCTCAGTCTGAGCTGCAGCTGATCTGAGGACAGGCAGTGAGCGTTCAGAGAGCAGCAGGGGACGCTGGGAAGTGGAGGAAGAGTCCATCTGTCAGTTCGCAGTTTCATCACGTGTTTCAGTCCGTCCTGCCAAATCCTCCACAGACCCCGCCAACATCCCACCTCCACCTCAGACACCTTCAGCTCACCTGAAGGTTTTCCATTCACAGCTCGTCCGCTCCAGTTAGTTATGCAGCCTGCAGGGGGCGCTGGTGATGTCAAAGTAAAATGTGGAGTTCAACAGCTTTGAGACTGTTTCTGTAAAATTTTGATGTGTGTGTGTGTGTGTGTGTTTCAGTATTTACATGAGAACGGTGTTGTGCATCGTGACCTCAAACCGGAGAACCTGCTGTACGCCGACCTGTCGCTGGACGCTGCGCTCAAGATAGGTAACAAACCGCTGGCTGCCTGCGGGCTTTGACGAGAATCGAACTGATCACACTTGTTCATGCTGCCAGGTCCATCCACGCTGATGGGCAATAAGAAAGAGCTGGATCTGACTCTAGATTCTACTGGCAGCCAATGAAGAGAGGCCAACCCTGCAGTGATGTCTGATCTTAGAGATTTGTCTTTACTATAAAAAGATACGAATGATCATCACACATGCTTCTTAACATGTTTGGAAAAATTCAGCCTAGAATCAAAAGTCCTCATTTTTTACTGGGTGGTTTGATATCTGTGGTCAAAGGTCCCAGAGTTTGTTGCAGGGTCCTTGAGGCCCGTAAATGAGGTTTTTCTGTTTTTTCTGTGCTGTGCTAAAATATACTGAAACGACATATTAAAAAGCCCAGTGTATGGGTAGAAAAAAAACAATAGGGCCGAGAACAGACCCTTGAGGCACTCCAAAGTCCAAAACAGCAGCGCCAGACATCTCAGTCCCAACTGCTACAGAAGGCAGGATCCAAACCAGCAAAGAGAAGGCCCAGACGGACCGAGCCACCACCTTAATCTGTCGATAAGGGTCAAAGGCTGAGCTGAGATCAAACAGAGTTAAAACAGAAATTTTTCTCGTGTTCACTTGCAAGAACATTTAGCAAAAGAACAGTTGGCTTCTAAATTTTCAATTAACTGGTTGGCAAGTACTTTTTCTACATTTTTTAGATAATAAAGTCACTGGTGAAGTCATCAATATTTTATGTTGCAGCACAATATTTTAAATTTCTAACCATGTTTCCAGTGTTTTTAAAATCAAAATTGGTTTTTAAGATAGTGAGATGCCTTTTATTTGATATATTATAAATGATTCAGTTTTACCATGAGCAGTTAATACAGTTTTCATGCTCTCCGGTCATAAACATTATATCTGTAAAATCTGGAGACCCCCTTCTTATATTGTCCATGAAAGCTGAACTTGTCAAAGTGATATTTCTGATAGCACCTGAGAGCAGCATAATATTATTATCTTGGGTGTGAGAAACAGAGGTAGAAAGTACCGAGGTAAAGACTCACAGCGCTACAGATCCGGCCGCTCAGCCCAGCGTGGGTTTATTTTTTGGTCCAGTTTTTGGAGAAGCCTCTGTGAGTATCGGCCTCCAGATGGTCAGTGGGCAGCCACAGATGGAAGCAGCTCACATTCAGCCTCCCTTCACTTCAGAGACTCTCCTGCAGAGAGACACATCCCCCTCCACCCTCCACCGCTTCACTCCCGCGATTCTCCTCAAATAGAAACAGGAAACAGCAGAAACACATCAACACAAAAAGAGATTTTTATCTGAAACCCTCAAAGTTGAACGACGAACGAGGTTTTTCTTTTAATCTGGTGCTAACGATGAAATATTCTCTGCTCTTACAGCCGACTTTGGCCTCTCCAAAATCATCGATGACCAGGTGACCATGAAGACCGTCTGTGGTACTCCGGGGTACTGCGGTAAGTACACAGACTTTCATGGTCTAAAACACACCGTGTAGCGGCTTTACTAGCAGCATCGGGTGGTGTAGTGGAGTATTAGACGAGGAAGGCACAGTATCTGTAGTAGATGGTTTGGAATCAGCGGCACATGGGGTGGTAGCAGAGTAGATGGTGTAGTATCTGCGGTGATGTGTTTAATGACCCGTGTTGCTGTGACATCCGGTAGCAGGCAGTGATGCGTTCGCTGCAGCCGCTGCTCTGTGGGATTTCACATGACACTCGGTCGGAGCCTCCATCAGCCATCTGGCAGCTAACAGCCTCCTCTGTCTGCAGCTCCGGAGATCCTGCGGGGAAATGCCTACGGCCCTGAGGTGGACATGTGGTCGGTGGGCGTCATCCTCTACATCCTGTGAGTCCATCGACACCTCGCCGCCGGTCCGCACGCGCGGAGCGTCGGATGAGCTAGTACTGCCTCGTTGCCGTCACATGTCACATTCAGGCTTCCGTCCGTCTCCTAACAGCCGTTAAAGGCGGTGACGTTCTGTGAAACGCTGCCTCCTCAGACAGGAACTGAACGTCGCCACCAGCAGGGTCGATCACTGCTGCATTTGTTACTCAGCCGGCTGACTTATGAAAATCATCGATGAAGTCATTCAGCAAAACCAAAAACCATCCACTAATCTGCAGTGGTGGAAAGTAACTAAGTACATTTACTCAAACACTGTGCTTAGGTACAGTTTTGAGGTAGGTGTACTTTACTTGCATTTTATGCTCCTTTATATTTCTACTGCACCACATTTACAGTGTCTGACGGCTGCACACACTAAAAACAGTCTCATCTTTCCAGGCAAATATCAGCCTGTTGTCGCACAAGTCAGCCGGTTTCATGAAATGTGACACCTGTCTGGATTCTAGAGCGGCGAATCTTGAAAAGTTAGATTCTATTGGAGACATGTTGAAATCATCTAACAAGACTGCCAGAGATTTTCTCTTATTTTAAGATAAAAAAAGGATTTTAGGACTCAATAACTCATTTATAATTAATTAGTAAGATGGAGATTTTTTGCAGTTTGAAACATGATCATCATATGAAGGAGTTTAATTCCGCTTACATCTTAATGCAGAGTTAATATTAATACGTTAAAACACATTAAAACACAAGTTGCAGTACTTTTGCTTTTGGTACTTTATTTTTATGTATTTTGATACTTTTGTACTTTTACTTAATTAAAGTTTGAATGCAGGATTTCTACTTGTAACTGAGCATTTTCACATTGTGGTATTGATACTTTAACTTTAGTAAAAGATCTGACTACTTCTTCCACTGCTGCTAATTGGAAAAAAAGAAAGAAAAGAGCAAGTCTTGTAATGTTTATTATTGCTTCTAGTTTCGGAGCCAAAGTTGACGGCAGCCATGTTATGAATCCCCCGAACACCTGTGCCTTTAACACTGAGCTGACGTGCATCCTGTTTCCAGACTCTGTGGGTTCGAGCCCTTTTTTGACCCGAGGGGGGATCAGTACATGTACAGCCGGATCCTCAACTGCGATTACGAGTTTGTGTCTCCGTGGTGGGACGAGGTCTCCCTCAATGCCAAGGATTTGGTGAGTTCTGCTATTTCCAGACATCACATCTTGTTTAATTTAACTGATCACAATGTGTTTCAGTTATACTTAGTTCAAAACGGATTTGTCTTCAAACACAGTCCTACAGGAGTCGCAGGCGCCTTCGTCCTGTACATGTGTACATTTGTAGTGCAGATGATTTTCAAACCCATTGTTTTACTGCATCAAATGTTCTGTTAAAAGAGATTTCAAAGTAAAATGTTCAAATCCATGAGAAGTGCTAATGTCACCGACAGCATTCGGTGGTCCGAAAGACTTGGACCAAATAAATGAGTCTAGAATGACTTGAGACTTAAAGTGGACTTTTCTGGAATTTCTTTTGACTTTACTTGGATTTGTCTCAGATTACGGATGAATCAAGACAAGTTCCACTGAAGTCTCGGATGATTTCAGTGGAACTGCACGGACTTGTTTTTGAAGACTGGCATCTGTGTCAAATTGCTTTTAATTTTTACCTGTCTTGAATGACTAGGTCTGGTTACTTGAGACTTGACTTAGACTGAATCCTAATGACATGGACTTATCAGAGTTAACTTGAAACTTGGACTTGTCCTCAGTGGTTTTTGTTGTCTTTAATGACATGGTACTTAACTTGGACTTGTCTGAAAGGAGTTGAAACTGCACTTGAACTTAAGTGAAAGGATTTGACAGTTGCCTTCAGCGTTTGGAGTGACGTTACACTCCAGCTTAACTTGTCAGGAATGACCTCAGATTGTCTTTGATTTATTTTGAATTACTTGAGACATAACTTGGACCTATTTCAAACGACTAGTCATTTGTCTTGGACTCAAATGACTTGATTTGAACTTGTTTTGAATGACTTCGACTTGTCCGGAATGACTTAAGACTTAGAATGGGATGGTCTCAAAATTACTTGGACTTACTTTAGATTGACATGGGACTTAACTCTGACCCATTTCAAAAGGCCTGAGACTTGATTTAGACTGATCTTGAGTTGCTTGGATTTATTTGTGATAACTTGAAACCTGGACTCGAAAGACTTGGGTTGTTCTGAATGACTTGATACTTGACACGAATTTGTCTTAAAGGAATTGAGACTGAACTTGAACTTGCCTTGGGAACTTTGGACCTGTCTTGAATGACTGACCTTGGACCTGTTTCAAATGGCTAGACACTCGACTTGGTCTTCCCTCAGACTTCTTGTATTAGTTCTGGAACGACTTGAGACTTGATATGAACTTGTTTCTAGAGGTGTCTTAGACATGCCTGGAATGACTTGTGCCTTCAGATTGGCCGTGGGTTGAATTAATTTGATTTGTATTGATTGACTGAAGACTAGCTTCGCTGTGCACCTGCTACCTGGAAGAACACGCAGAACAATCTAAAGTTTACCTCATTTTATCCTAAGGGTAAGTTAGATTTTTAATTTCATTGGATTTCATTTCCAGCTGTTCTTTTTCTAGTTGATTCATTTGCTTTAAAATTTAAATTTATTTTATTTCTTAGGTTTTACTATTTTACTAACTTTTTTAGCATTTTTATTTTTTATCACCATTTTGTATCTAAATCTCTTTTCTGTGGTGATTTGGATGTTTTGTTTCTTTTTATTTGGCTATATTATAAATGAGGTCTCTACTTCAATGTATTTCCGAGTTAAAATAACGGTGGAATGGATGAATGAATGAATGAATGAATGAATGAATGAATGACTAGCACCTCTTTCAAATTGCTCGAGAGCCAACTTGGACTTTTTCAAAAAACCTGGGTTTTTGTCTTGAGTGACTTGAATCTGGACCCGTTTCAGACGTTGACTTGGATTTGTGTCAGATTACTTCGAATTGTTTGGGAAAGACTTTAAAAGACTTTTATTTCATATGTTATGATAAGTGACTTGAACATGTAAAGGAATTCAAACTGAACTTTTCTGAAGTGACTTTAGACTTTGGTGGACTAGAACTTGACTGGAAGGAACTGACAATCCAGGTGAACTCGTCTGTAACGGCACCAGTACTAATATCATCGTACCTGACAAGGACTTGTCTCAGATAACTTGTTGTTATTGTGTGGATTGACTCAATAAGACCTGACCTGTGGCACACTCAGTTCTACTTGGAGAAAGTTTCTTTCCGTACAGGCAGTCTGAACTTGGTCCTGTCCATCTTTATCCATCTGTAGGTCAGTAAGCTCATTGTGCTCGACCCTCACAAGCGCCTCAGTGTCCGGGAGGCCCTACAGCACCCCTGGGTGCTGGGTAAAGCTGCCCGCTTTTCCCACATGGACACCACCCAGAGGAAACTACAGGAGTTCAACGCTCGACGTAAGCTCAAGGTGAGAATGGCATCTTGTCTGCAAAACTACCGAGACTGATGTGTCCACGTAAGGAGCTGTTGGTGGGATAAATCTTATTGACTGTGAAGTTGTGTTGATTCCGGCAGTTTATGTTTGACGTCTGGGTTCAGACTTGATTTAGTTAGGACTCCGAAAGGAGTCTTAAAAAATTAGAGTCTGACCTAATTTTCTAAATGTTATGTAAGATATGTTTCTGGAAGTATCTTCTACTGCAGTCTTTGGAAAAGTTAACTTTTAAAGAGGATAAACCTTCATGAAAGTGTACTGCCCTGCAAAACCTGCAGCCGTAATCTACAGAAGAAGTGATTTTGAGGAAAAAGGGTTTGAAGTTTGATGGCTGTTTAGCCAAAGTGTGTAACTACGATACCGTTTAAGTTGTAAAACCTTACTTTTATGCTCTTTTTAGGATGAATATGGCCATTGTCAGATAAAACCAGATACTCTACTCTATGTTAGGACAACCTAGAAGGAATCTAAGCTAGCCTGGTTTGCTAATTCGCTAATAAGATGTTGGAGCATCAAACTTAAGTTTCAATTATAAGTCAGATAAAGGTGGTGAAATGGCTTTAGCTAGGGCTAGCTGTGGAGTGCAGTCACTGCAGTTTGCTTCCTGCAATTTTTTTTCTCCAAACAATACTTATTTCTTCGGTAAAATAATTTTGGTAACCCAATACATAGTTACTTCCTTTTGGCTGAAGGTTAATGAGTTTGTACAGCATGTTGACGGTAATTACGTGTGTGTCGACAGGCTGCCATGAAGGCCGTCGTCGCCACCAGTCGCATGCACGAGGGCTCAAGACGTCGTACTGACAGCTGTGAGATTCCAGGCTCAGGGGCTTCCAGGCAGAGCAGCATGCAGCAGGACCCACCCCCTGAATCCTCAGGTCCCGCCCCTGAAGACAAAGAGGCCCCGCCCCCGGATCAACAGCCGCAGGACGCCGAATCGAAGCCTGCCGAGCAAAGTGCCCTCAGCCCCTCCCCTCCGCGCAGCCCCAAACCCCCCAGCTCCGATGTCACGCCCACAGGTCCCGCCCCCACCAGACCGCCCTTACGAGCAGATGGGGTGCGACAGGCGTCCATCGCCCCGAAAACCATTGCGGTCCACCCCCGGCCGCCGCAGAAGAGCTGCTCTGTGGTAGAGCCCGCCTCCAGAGTCGAGGCCACGCCCACGTTGACCACACCCCAGAGTCCCAACAGCCTCAGCAACGGATTCACGCCGGGGGCGGAGCCTGCCAGTAAGACCGCCCAATGCCAGTGATCACCTGACAAACAGCAGGGACGCTCCACAGTCACAAAAATAATGAGGATCAGCCTTTTGTTAGTTCTTTACAAACATCTAACACCATTTACTGGGACCAAATTACAGCAGAACCTAAAGTGTCTGTAACATCGAGCTAACATTTAACCTGTACAATGACAACTTCCATTTCACTGGCTCAGCTGTTGCTAACATGCTAGCAGCCACGGTACGTACTGACTGAGGTTTCGTTGGATGTTTTTGCAGCTGGACGGTCGTTCTGTTTCTGCTGTTGAGCTGCTGGTTTTTAGTCTGGAGGCTGGAGATTATTTGGATGTAAAAAGCATTTGTCCCATGTCAGGACTCATCAGATCTCCTGTGCTCTTTTCACTGTGGTAAGAAAAACACCAGAGCACGCTAACACATGCCGCTAACAGAAAGTGAAGCTTCTCATTCTAAACATCATTTAGATTTTCATAGACATAAAAACTACAATTTTTCCCCTGGACTGCAGCCTCAATCTGTCTTTTATCAAATATACAGGTTATACAGACATTTTTGAAAAAAATTTGTCGAGTACAGGTTGACCAAGTTAACAAAATGCTAGTTTTCTAGCTGAGACTAAAACGTCAAAAACAGTCTTTTATGTTTATGTAGATTGATTATTCACGTCATATATTAATGCTCCTATTCACGATCTCTCTCTCGGATGAGCTGAACGGATTGTATTAGTGTTAATGTTGCGTTATCTTTGCAGTTGTTCCGCCAACAGTTTGTTGACATGTCTGTAGTTCTTCTCACCAAGTGGGAGATCTCTGTCAGAAACTCTCCACGTCTCCAACTCAGAATTAAAGTCGGAGGCTGAACTGGTTTTTTCCCCACTTGGCTGCTTGTAATTAAGGGTTAAATGATCAATCATTGAATCAGACGCTTGGTGAAGCGTCGCAGTGTATTTTTAAAGCACGTTATTCACCAAACGACTCACAGTAAACACTAAAACGTCGAACTCCTCTCAGATTACTGCTCAAATCAAGAAACTAGAATGGCGTCTCTTGGCGTGTTTGGCTCTTCTTACCACAGTAATGAACATTTAACTGCTGACTGAAAAGCAGCTGGATGTGTATTCCAAATGAAACCGAACTGCACAAACAATTAGCATGTTTACAACCAAAACAAAGCGTTACATCTGATCACAGGTATTTACATTTTACAACTGGTATTAATAGGTGTTCTCATTATCTCCGTTTTGCTGCATTGTGATCCAATCTCAGTATGCAAATTAGGTAGCAGGCGAACCGTCGACAAACACGCGGCGTTTTCGAGAGACCGCTGCAACAAGCGGAGCGAGGGTCGAGTGACAGCTGAACCAGGCTACCTGTACTCATACTGTGAGGAGGAGGCGGAGCCGGCGCAGAAGCTCGTTACAGGTCTTTCTCACCCAAAGTGCAAGTCCAACATCGCGCACGGAAAGCTGGGCTTTCCCAGGCACGGGCCGCAGGGGTGTTCAGTGTGGCGATTGTCCCTGATAATTTTATTCATCTCCGGATTTATGGAGACCTGTAACGACACTCTCAGATCCTGATAGGAAGGACTCGTCTAAAAACTCTCAGGCATGGCAGGAAAGAATCAGAGAGGTCGAGGAGTCCGGGCTAGAGACTTGATATTGTGATTTACATCCTGATGCCGTCTCTAGCTTCCTAGTTAGCTGCTTTGTTTGATCATGTGCAGCTTTTCCTTTTGTGCTCTACCTCACTCAGGATATTTGCTCTTGTGTGTTTGGATCTCTCAGCGGGCCTACAGGGCACAGGCCCGTGGCCCAAAAGATCAGGGGGCCCAGGGGCCAGAGTCTCTGTTTGCGGTGACTTTGCTGTGACATTCTTGTTGGAAACGAAGCGGCCACAACATTGTTATTTGTTTTGTGTCTCTCTCTCTTCAGTCTGGGGGTCTTGCTCCTACTAAGGAGGGGCGGGGGGCCTTTTGTATGTCTGTGCCCAGGGGCCCATCGTCTCATAATCCGTCCATTGTCTTGAACCACCGTTCGGATAGCTATCTCCTGTTTTGACACCCGGCCTGGTCTCGTGGGACGAGCATAAACGATGTAGCTTCATGGTCTCGTCTGTAGCCTTTTGAGAGGCAGCTTGGGAGAGTGAGGTGACCTGAGTTAGTGACAGATGTGGGTCAGACCACCTCCAGTTGTGGTTTGGACAGTCTGTAAACTGAAGGGCGACACACACCAGTGTGGTCGTAGCATTTATCAGGCCACACACATAGTTTGACTCTGTTTAAGTCTGAAACCCACCATTGTGTTTCTGAGAACAGGCCTGTGGTTTACCTCCAGTTTAAGTTCTGATATGGGACAAATGGAGACTTCTGGCTTCTCCTCCTCCTCCTCCTCCTCCCCCTCCTCCTCCTGGTTAGGAAGGTGAATTTTTCCTCGGACGCTCAGGACAGAGCTGATTGATTGTATTTTATTAAACTTTAGCAACATGGCACATGTGGACTCTGACGTGAAGGACGAGCAGCGAGAGAGCAGCTCCTTCTTTCTCTGCTTCTTCTTCTTCCGCATCCCTTTTGGTTTCGGAGCGTGCGTGTTCAGACTTTAACGTTGCTGTCAGACTTCTTAAAGAGACAATCTACTTTGAGTTTTTTATCCTTTCTACTCTTTACTGTTGACACCCTCTGGCTGTATGAGTAGATAGTGTAGCTCCAGTCTTTAGCCTTCAGGTAAGTAACATGTTGTGTTCGTGAGCTTCTAGTAAAACGTGTTGTTTACACTTTATCAGCAGTGAGGACGATCTCCTGTTTGCACTGTACATAGTTTGGTTGTAGACAGATTATTACCGACATCTTCACCGCTTCACAAAGCCAGAGACGCGTTCAGTGTTCAAACCCCCGAAAATACCAAATTTGACCTTTGGTGGAAATCGAACCCTTTCATCTGATCTGAACCACACGTTCTACCTCTTTTTGTACAGGGGCTTCCAAACTGATAACAATGACGCAGACCACAGAGAGAAAATGAGACCGGACGAGCAGGTGGGCCTGATGCCACCCAAAGAAATATTACTCCGCATTTAAACACAAATCAGCGGTGGCCGAGACAGTCCAAACAGGACCGCAGGTCGAGAACGCAGCGGCGAGCGTCCTGTCGTCAGCTGCTGTAGTGAAACTAGAGTTCAGACAGAGTCCGAACCAACAACTCCACCACGAGTTCAGGAGTTTATAGAAGCTGCGTCTGGTGCAGTGGCCGCTGACGGTCAAGAAGTTTCTGGGCCCGTATTGATCAAACATCTCAGAGGTAGGAAATCACTCCACCTGACGAGAGGCTCTCGTTTTTGATCCCACCTGAAGGACCCTGGCTGAGTGTTTGGACTGATGGAGAAGAAAGTGCTCTATACAGGCCTTTACCGCAGTAGATCAGCATACCTATCGCCACCACGGCAAACCAAAACCAGACAATTATTACATTTCAAAGCAGTCCAGTGTAGAGGGAGGGGGGTCCGTCAGCCACACAGACGATGCCTGGTAATTTTACTCTGTGGTGCAGAGTTTGTTAAAACAGCGAGGCCTCGCTCTGTTACGTCCTTCCGCTGACAGTGAGAGCAAGTGGTTCTGAGAAACTTGATGCCTGCATTTCTAGAAGAGATGTTTGTGTTGTCAAGTTGATCAATGGGTTTTCTCCTTTTTTTGGTGTTTTCTCAGGTCGCTGTGCTTTTTGTTCTGTCTCAGCTACCGTACAAAATCCTTACGGGCTTCTCTCTTTTAAGAGGTACCGAACCCACAAACCTACGGGGCCAGTTTTTCCATGTTGGGTGCACGGTGAATCCTGACATCTGCTGGTGCTGGACTGGTAGATCAGGCTGGTTGAACTGGTTTTGACTGGTTGATTCAAAGTTAGGATCGGTCAAATGTCGGTCACAGTCGTCTGCTCTAGAACAACGTTTTGGATCAAACAGTTGAAGTTCTGACTGATCCTGGTTTGTGGTTTGGTTCTTTAAATATTCTGATAGACACGTGAGTTCTGGTCGTCTTCTGTCGGACTGACCTGTTCCAGCTGGACGCAGCGTTTACCTGTCCACAGGTGTGTGTGACTTCTTGCCAAATCGAACACACTGGATAACTCGCTGTCACGGTAAAAAGCATGTCTACTGTATATTTTATTTACATCTATACTCTTCTGTAAAAACATGAATATTTTGCTTCTATTTCTGGTGGGTGGGGGTCGAGGTGGGCGGGGCTAACCTGCAAAAGGTGTTTGTTTTATGTTCGATGAGTAAACTTGTACCTTTTTCATTTCGGAGGATGACATATAAACTGTAACAGTCGCAGCTGTTACGTGTGTAACTTTGCATGAATTATTTAATTTCTGTTGATCATGTCAGATTAAAGGGGTGGAAGTGGAGCAGAGAGTCTGAATCCCGCAGGACTCTGTAATAGCAGCTGATCCGGGTTCAGTCTGATTGAAAGGAACATTTTCTGACTCAGTCTCTGAGGCAGGATTTTACATCTCGTGTACAGTAAAGGATAGTCGATTAAATCACTCACGGTGTCTGGTTGTCTTTCTTCTGGAGGACGGACGGTTGCTGTCCCACGTGGGATTATGGCACCAAACTGAAAGAAGGTCAGATCGGACTTCATCCCTGTTCGACTTTGACCGAACGGGTGTGCTCGTTCGACCAATGGAAACGCAGTGTTTGGAAACGGAGGTGTTACCTTGTTTCTCCGCCGTGTTTAATACATCATCACACTACCAGACTGCAAACTGTAGCGTCAATCTGATCAGTATTTATTCATCAGCCGCATCGGATACATGTGTTCGCACAAATGTCGAAGAGGAACATAACGAGACTGTGCCGTCAGTCCGTGTGACCGCCTCCTTCTGCGTAGACAGACGCACGATCTGCAGCAATTCTGTCACATTAAAGCCAAACTAGAGATGGTTTAGTTTTACTTTTTCTCAGGCACATTTCAGAGGGAAATCTCATTTGTCTGACGGCTGGATTCAGATTTTACATGTAAAACTTCAATAAACTCGATAAGCTCATAAATGATAACATTCAGTTTAAAATACGGCGGCTCGTCAGCTGGAGCAGCGACCGGCCTCTGAGTCCAGTCCGGGTCACGGTCAGTCCTGTGAGCAGAGCTTCTGTCTGTAAACTTGTCCTTCCTGGATCGTCCCACACCAGTATGTGGACCCGGACCGCCAATCTGCCGCCGACACCTCCCACACTGAGATGGTGCTGTAGGCTCCGCCCTCCTCTGACCTCATCAGCGACATGCCAGCGCCCTCAGACGTCACAATCGTGTCATCGACCCACCAAAGGACGTCCTGCAGAGGTGTCTTTAATCCGGAGAAGAGACAGACCAGGAGGTGAGGAGATCCCGGATCCTGCGAGAGCGGGACCGACGATAAGACCTGAACAGACGGACCGACGGAGGACGTCGAACCTGAGAACAAAGAGAATTCTGGTGTTTTTCGCACATTTGAACCGACAGAAGCGAGTGAAACACTGAAGTTCTGCACAGCGACTCAACATTTTATCATGAACTAGACTGTGTTTGTTGACTCGGTCCCACACAAACCGCCCCGCTGCCCCAAACCCGAGAGCGACCGAATGAACCGGCAGTGAAAACCAGAGGGCAGCGAAACCAACCTTTTGTCCTCTTTTGACGATGAAGATCGTCGTCGTCCTCACAATCGGCTGTCTCTTCACCAGCGTGCACCAGCAGCAGAGTTCCTCCACTGAAAATGATCGAGTAAGAGAGAGGCGGTCCTCTGGCCGATGTCCACACGGAACAACATCTGCAACGGCAGGAAACAAACTATGACGATTAAGACGATTCACACCAGGAACCGTGGACGAAACAGAGCATTAAAGGAGCAGTTCATCAGTTTCTGTGGAGTCTCACCCCAGGAGGACGATGAAGGTCAGTGCTGAATCCATCCCGAAGAACAATCAACACAGGGATGTGTCTTAAACGATCCTGGTCAGGATGGAAATCAAAGTCCTGAAGACATTTTGTTTTTTCTGATGTTAAAGTTATATCAAAGTCGCCGTCATGGCTCACTTTACTTTTAATAAACATCTTTCGTAAGAAATGAATTTCGTTTGGTACCTGCACTAATACCCCGTAGAAGAGGAATCAACGTTTGACATGAATGAAGTCCACATGATGGTTTAGCTTTTTTTTTTTTTAAATCTTAATCCAAGTTTGTCATAATGTTGTAACAGAAATGCAACCACTCAGTGAGGATTTAAAGTCCTCATAATGCGGCTTTTCACCATGAATTCAATCCCTCATAATTATATTTTACAACCTTTACTAGCAGTGGTTTCATCTTAAACAAAAATCCTCATGCTGATGCGTTTCCCTTAAATAAATACCCCTTAACTTAAAGTAATTTTAATTATGTTTTTAACCTTTAATAGAAATCCTATTAATTGTGGTTACACCTTCATTTAAAGTCCTAACAATTACGTTTTTTATTATGTTTTTTTTTACTTAAACGCCCTGATAATGAATTTCTTTTACCTTGAATAAAACTACTCAGACTGAAGGTTTTATCCTTAATACATGTTTTTTTTTCAGCTTAAACAAAAGTCCTCCTATGTCTTTTAAATGTATTTATTTTTTTACCTGATAACCGTCCCTGTATTTGCTGCTGCTGTCAGTCTGAAGCCGGTGTGTCAATGATCCTCATGATTGAAATCAGGAGACTTTTTGTCTGGAAACACGAGAAACTGTTGGAGCAGAAAACCAACAGTCTCCAGAGGAGAAACCCTGCTCTGGGATCAGACCGACCGTTGGTTCTGTCGGTTGGTGAAGGACAGAAAAACAGGAAATTTTCTCCCCCGTGTCGACTCGGCTGCTGCCGCCAGCTTCACTAATAAGATCCCTGTCAAACTGTCAGATCTTTTCATAGCACAAACCACTAAATGCAGAATAAACTGTAAAACGACACAGTTTTGTTACAGATCCTCCATAAAAACAGCCGTGGTTTTTGTGCTGTGAGATTCAAAAGTTTATTATGAGAAAATGATGGTGAGAATTTCCCCAAAAAAACTCCACAGAAGCGAGATGAGAGGAAACTCACGTTGAATAAAGTCGAATGCGCAGCTAAAGCAGCGAAATCCAAAAGCTACACACGTTTCAATACCTTTGACCGAACAGAGAACATAAGCTTGTCCAAATCAAATTCAGTAAAACCCATTAAGTGCTGGTTGTTTCTGATGCTGTGTCTATGGAGGCGAAGACGCTTTCAATCATTTAAACGACTCAAAGGTCAAATAATCAGCTGATCCTGGCTCATTAAACACATTTGCCACTTTGGAGTCTGGATACCAACCCGATATTTTTGGGAGTTTTGTTAATTATTTGTTTGAACATTGTCAAAACGAACATTTCTGTCATTATTATTGTTCCCTTTTCCGTCTTCTTGCCGTCGATGTCGTTATCAATCCCACCTGTCTCCGCGTGTCATATTTCCTCTCCTGGGACTCCATCCCACGGGTCCCCCCGCGCCTCCTGCCGTTGCTTCACCTCTGCCCCATCTTCCCCAAAACACACACACACACACACACACACACACGGAGAGAGAGCAGATCTGACTGAGGAAGTAACGTTTCAGCTGTAACTCTCTGATGAGCGACGAAGGCAGTAAAATAAAAGCAAATAGAAAACATCTGGAGTGTAATGTGTTGGACGAGAGATCCACTGTCTGATGTCCCGGGAAATGCACTTTTTTTAAGGCCGGAGATCTGATTAGAGCCGAGAGTCTGGAAAGCAAACATCTCATATTTGTTGCATTTATAACTGTATCTACTGCAGGTCTGATCTACGTCACAAACACCTGGCGTTGCTCATGTTCGATTCGCTTCCGGCATCATTACGCCGTTTATTTGACCTGGGACACGTTTACGTCACACTTACCGTTAGCAGACGCTCCCGTCCAGTGATGTACCGCGGAGGTGAGAAAAGAATTCAAACTCAAGTCACGAGCCCCATTCAGCGTCTGTTGATGACAGGACTGGGGGATTGTGACACCGTGTTGTCACGTCTTCAGTTTTCATCCACTACACAGTCGTGGAAATGAGTCACAGCGGCGACGCCTCAGTGCAGAAGCCGCAAAAGTCCTGCATTCAACGCGTTACTTCATGAAAGGTACAACGAGCATCTGCACAAACTTAACCACCGACACTGAGAGCAGGACGCTCATGACGCAGAATCAACGATTTCAGAGTAACGAAACATCATCGGATTAATTATTATAATTATTGATTGATTGACCCCTGTAATGTTACAGCTGGTAAAGGTAGGAACTGCTGTATTTTTCATGATTCTGCTGGTAGCTTGGGAATTTCTCTCTTCTTTTTTAAACCTGAAATCAGCACTTTCAACGACTTTCCAGACCTGCAGATACCCTGGCGAAACAGCGCCCCCTGGACCGCGGCAGAGTAATTCCTGTCAGCCTGTGTGGTGACAGAGGGTATTACAGCTTTACGGTCTGATTTTAAACAGCATCCACCAGTCAGCTGCGGCCACGGGCCTGATAAACTCCGGGAGGACGGGACTCGGAGAGGAGACCGAGGTTTACTGTCGAGTCAGTTGCTCCTTGGCCCAACGTAGAAGCGTTTACAGAAAGTCCTCTGGTTCTACGCCGCCAGGAAGCGGAGGAATGGACCGTCGAGAA
This sequence comes from Xiphias gladius, assembly GCF_016859285.1. Classification (NCBI taxonomy): domain Eukaryota; kingdom Metazoa; phylum Chordata; class Actinopteri; order Istiophoriformes; family Xiphiidae; genus Xiphias; species Xiphias gladius. The sequence goes on from NC_053405.1 coordinate 722,871, forward strand.
CCGGCGCCGCAGCGGTTTATAATGCTAACGTTTATAATGCTGTTTCAGAATTGTGAAACCTTTATCATATTTACGAAAGAAAAGAGTCGAATAGAAGAGAGATGAATGGACAGAATAAAACTTTCACAAACCTGAAACTGGGTTTTAAAGAGTCTTTAGCTTGTCTGGGTTACTCTGGTCCAGATAGGATGAGTCTAAGTATAGTGGCTTTTGGTCTGGACCTGGTCCAATGTGGTCCGGATGAAATGACCCTCTCTTTGTGTTTTCACACATAGACTCAAGGTTTCACAAAACTGAAACTGTGTTTCAAGCTATGGCTGCAACTGATGGTTATTTTCTACTATCGATCGCTGATTATTTTCCCAATTAAAATAATTGTTTTTTCCAGCACCCCAGTGTCTCACCTTCGAATGTCCCCAAAACCCCTAAACATTCATTTTACTGTCTGCTGGACAAGGACATGCATCAAATCCTCACACCTGAGAAACTGGACCAGCAACTATTCGGCACATTTAGCTGGGAAAAAAAAAAAAAAAAAAAAAGCAGCCTAAAACAGATTCAATCCTAAAAACAGTGGATGGACGAATCAATGAATCGATGAATCTCTACATTTCTAGTCCAGACTTGACAGGTCTAAGTGTAGTTGTTTTATTATTAAACTATCTGGACCTGGTCTGATGTGGTCTGGGTGTGAAACGAGCACACATCTGAATCTGTGGTTTAAACAGTCGAAGTACTCGTTAAACAAGTCCGGGTTTGACAAGTATAAATAGGTCAGGGTTTTTGATCTAGACCTGGTCTGATGTGGTCTGGACTGACTGAAACAAATCACAATGTTTTTGACCTTTCAAAATAAAGATTTTTGCGCCGTCACAATAAAGGCTGAGCGAAACGGTTTAATCAGCAAACTGAAGACACATTTATTGCTTTGCTTGTCGTCCCACAGGTGTTTCGATGGGTTTCTGTTCACTCGGTGGCATTTCAGCGGCCCGGTCTCCCGGTCAGACAAACTCTGGCTTCTCCGCAGTCTGAAATGAGTTCTAACCCAAAATCAGGACAAATACAAGCGTAGACAGAAACCGTCCGAAGCCGAGACACCACCGAGGAGAGAAGTCAGCGACCGGCTCGGAGCTCGGGTCCCTTCTGTGGGAGTCTCCCTCCCTGGCTGACCGCGCAGTAATACACGGCGGAGTCGCTCTGCTCGGAGCGTCGCAGCAGCAGAGACCCGTCGGCCGCAGCCGAGACTTTATCGGGACGAACCCCGGAGCCGTATTTCACGTGAGAGCTGTCCGCGGACCTCATGGTGAGGAGCAGCTGCGGACCCCGTCCCGCGGCCTTCTTGTACCAGCTCAGAGTGGCGGAGGCGGCGTTGGACTGGTCCAGCAGGGGGCAGTGCAGGGTGGCATCCTCCCCGACTCTCACCTCGACGGTGGCGGCTGGCGGCGCGGCGGCCGGGTGCCCCCACCGGAAACCTTAAAACAAGCAAAGCCGACGTATTAACGGTGAGTCGTAACCATCGGGCAAAAAGGAGTCACTGTGGCTCCCGAGGCCAAACTACGCCGTCACCGACTCAGGAAATGAAAGAGGTCAAACAGAATCACATCTTGGTCTGGGAAATAATTCGAGGGAAGTTTTCTCATCGTTCTGATTTGCTTGGGCTAGATATTCTGCTGTATATGGAGCGGAGCTGCAACGATTGGAAGAATAATCGTCCGTGTTCCGGCAGAAACGCCACAACTATTCCCGCCGACAGCTTTCCTGCTCTCTCTGTGTTCGTCTGACCGTTTCTGGCGCAAAGCGACGTTGCCACGTTGGGCTGTGGGAAACTGGGACGGACAGTTTTCACTCTTCCCTTAATCCAGAAAATAATCAGCAGATTGATCCATAGGGAAAGTGATATATTTAATATAAAGTACATATCTACTACGTATGTCTGTATTAATCAGTGTGAGAAAAGTAAGCATCATTTTCTAATACATTCTTGTACATGTATAGTAAAATACATACAAAAATATGCTGACTGCACTAGATCATATTTTTTAATATCTTTATATTGTGATTTTTATTACCAAATATTTTCTACTATGAATATAAGAAAATAGGTTTTGCAGGTTAGTCATTATATTTTTACTGATTTAAATTTGTATGACACATTTGTCTGAAATATTTTAAACGCACTAAATCACATCATTAACTTAATAAATGTTTGTCCTCCAGACGTCTCACTGAGAATTTTTTAATCCTTCAGACAGGAAGCTTAAATTTGAAGGGATTTTCAGCATAAAATCCCCTAAAATTGGCCTAAAGTGACAAACGGCCCTTCAGCCTCTGGACAGATGCTTTTACCAAACACCACAGCAACCACACTAAGGTTTGACACGTCAGTCAGAACGGTGTATTTAAATGCGGAGAGTGAGGAGTTTAGACATTAATAAGATAGAACGACGTGAAACAGACTCACCGCTGAGAGAGACCAGGATCAGACAGACCAACGCGGACTCCATCTTCAACTGACAGAGGAAACTGCTGCTGCTGCTGTTGTTCTTCAAACCAGCAGAGCGTTTCATTCAAAACAGCATCCAACAGATCCACCGCGTGGACACGCTGGAGAACTTGGACACGCTGGAGTACGTGGACATGCAGATGTACGTGGACATGCTGGAGTACGTGGACATGCTGGAGTACGTGGACATGCTGGAGTACGTGGACATGCAGATGTACGTGGACATGCTGGAGAACTTGGACACGCTGGAGTACGTGGACACGCTGGAGTACGTGGACATGCTGGAGTACGTGGACATGCTGGAGTACGTGGACATGCTGGAGTACGTGGACACGCTGGAGTACGTGGACATGCTGGTGGCATCGTCGGGGTTGTTTTTCTCTGCATCTCCACGTTCGACCGTTGAATTATGGCAACGCAAATCTCACAAAAGAAGAAAGCCCCAGGCGACATTATACAGAGTAGGACTAAACAACCGCAACAATCTGAATAATTGATTAATCGTTTAAGTTCTTTTTTAAAGCACAAAACGGTGAAAATTCTCATTCAAGCTTCTCAAACACGATGATTTGCTTGATTTGTCTGTTTTATGAATTTGTAGCATCATCGTAATACTTTTGGGTTTTGACCGTTAATTTGACGGAAGAAGGAATTTCAAGACGCCGCCTTCGGCTCTGGGAATCTGCGCCGCAGGTTTCTCTAGGGCTGCAACTGATTCTGGTTTCCATACTCAATTAATGAGGATTCATTTTCTCTGTGAACAGTTTTGTCTGTAAAAGCCCCTGTGACGTCTGCAGATGTTATTTTGTCCGTCCGGCAGTAAAAAAACCCCAAAGATGTTTGTGTTGAGCAGTGAGGTATCAGGGTTGTAGAGCGTGTGATGTGTCAGCAGGAGGCGCCGTGACACAGATACAGTCCGTCTCCCTGGCTCACTGCTCTGGGATCAGTCTGATGGACGAAACGATGGGAGGGTGTGTCGTGACGCGTTCCAGCCTCACGGCGGCCAGATGTTACTTGTGATCTGTTCTGCAGCAGGTAAAGTGTTGCAACAAACACGTCGCCAGACACTCCCTCCTCTGTCACGAGCTCAGACTGCGGCTCAGCTCGGTGTCGCAACACCGGAGATGTCAGCAGGACTTCTGACTTCTCTGGAAAGCGAATGCATCAGTAGCACAGAGGCGGAGGAAGTGCTGAGAAGAGTCATCAGGTGTCCACAGGAAGCAGCCGTGTCAAGGATTCAGCGGTTCAGCTTCTCAGAAGTGGGGATCCATGCTTTTTGGTCTGCATGGGAACACACATTGAGCATTTTGTCCTTTGGACTGTTCCATTCAGATTTGACGAATTAACCCGGTCTTCAAGAACCTCTGGACATTTTCCACTGTTTTCTGACGACACACCGATCAAGCAACCGGTCGACTGATCGAGAAAATCAGACTCATCATTTGCAGCCCCGCACATGTTAAGACGCATTGGAATTCATCATGTAGAACACTGACAGTTCTTTTGAATATATGGAGGGACATTTCACGACACATCGGACAAGAGAGTTGAAACTATTGATTCACTAACCAGCTGATCTATTGTTACTGTTTCCAACTTCTCAGACTATAAGATTTTCTATTTTTCCGTCACATTAACTCTTTATGTATTTTGGTCAATTGGTCGGACAAAAAACATTTTATACACTTATTGAAGAAAGAATCAGCAGATGGGTCGATAATGACGGTAATTACTAGTTGCAGCCCGAATGTGATCGCGCGAGAGGGGCCCTGACCTGTGATCCGGGCCACCCGGACTCCCGTGGTCGTTGCTGATGACGAATCTGAACGGTCCAACACCAGGGCGTGCGTGCGGTAAGGCGGCTGCTGAACGCTTGCCGCAGGCTCCTGCAGCTCCTCTTCATATTATTTCCTGTCCCGTTCAGTACAGTTGACCCCTGAGCCCACCTCAACTCGCAGCACTTCCTGTGTTTGGACAGAGGAGACGGGGTCAACAGGGTCTCTGCCAGCATTTATCTCCAGAACGCGCGTTTCCGTGATTCAGAAACGGGCCCCGATGAAGCCGACAGACAGTTTCCCGCTGGTTTATGCGGCATGTTTGAAGAGGTCCGAGCCGCACCGACTGAAAATGTGAGTTTCTGTGTGTGTTCCTCCTCTTTTCGTACCTGTGCACAGCGGAGTCTGTGTGGACTGTATCGGCTCCTGCGGTCAACAGCTGTGTGCATCCTTAAGTTAAAACGGTCTCGACCTCGTGCCACAGTCAGTTGAAATGCTGACGAGACTTTCGTCCGGAGACGTGTTTTTGGTTGAGCGGCGAGGTTTCGCGGCAGGACAGCGTCTCTCTGAGGATTTCTTTCGGCAGAGGTGCTTTTGTGCTCGGCTTGAAACGACTTCGGAGTGGTCACAGAAAGGATCACTCGTGTTCACCTTGACATGTGTGGATGCACTGGGGGGGGTTGGGACACTTGAAAGGCTCTGGAGGTTCAGACAGATGTCGTAAGAAACGCTGAAGAATGAAAAACCTCGACACAGAAAATGACTTTCACTGTTTCTATTCAACATAAACAGAACAGACGATGGAAACTTATTGAGCCGGTCTTGTCAGACTCGTCTGAAAAGTCAGTCATAGTGCGACTAACAAGGTAAGTGCACAGGACCAAGCTGCACCGGTTCAGCTGAAGCCTGTGCCTCTTCAGTTTACACAGGCAAAATAAAAATGTGTCCTCTCACGCTGGGGGTGGAGCAGCTGGGGGTTTTCCGCCCCGTCACCCTCTGAGGGAGCCCCTCCCTGTTTTCCAGCCCAGCCAGAAGAGAAAGTTCAGCTCACTTCAACTCAGAGCCTCACTGGAAGCAGCTGCTGGCTCCACAGCTCGTCTCCGTCACCCTCATTTTCATCTCCGTCCTCCTCCGAGTCCTCCTCCTCAGGCGTCCTCCCATGGCGAGCTCCTCCAAATCCTCCCAGACGATGAAGAACGTGGTGATCGCCCTGCTGTCGCTCTGGTCCCTCATCTCGCTCATCATCATCGTGGTGTGGTCGACGTCTCCGGACCTGAAGAGCATCGCCCAGTGCCGTACCAAGCTGCAGGACGCGACGGAGAAGCTGGAGGGGGCCAAGGTGGTGTGGAACAAGGAGAAGGTGGCCATGGATAAGCAGGTGAAGGAGGCCAGGGAGGAGCAGACCCGCCAGGGAGCCGAGATCCGGCTGTTGCTGGGACACCTCAATGCCACCAACGCCTCCCTGGAGGCGTGCCAACAGGAAACTGTGAGTACAAGAATTCTTCACACAGTTGCAAACTGTAAAAACTCAGCTGGTCTCAGCCCTCGGTGGTTCAGGTCTGTCGGGGTTAAGGGTGTAGAGATGTAACTCTGTCCCACTGGTACCTTCACACGTAAAACAAAACTTGTGAGTTTGGACGAGACCGGTTTAAAACGGTAACACGATGAAGTCCATACATTAAAAGTTGGTGCAACAATATTGAGTTACTGCTCAGACCTTAAACTGCTAGGTGCGAGTTTTCAGGTGAACCCCGCCCCCACTCACTGTAACGTCTCACCCTCGCATTACAAACACACTTAGAACCTCGGGCTCGGTCGTGTAGCTCGAAATGCTGAGTTGAATAATCTTTGCAGCGAGCCATGCGTCGCTTGTGGGTTAAAATCCCCCAGAGAGCTTTCCTTTTTCATACTTAAAGGCCGCTACAAGATGTGGTTGTTTGTTTATGTTTCTTTTCAGTTAGTTGCTTGGGAACCGTCTTGTCCCCGCCGTGTTTTTAGCTTCATCATAAAACGAGAAAAAACAGTAGAGGACATTTGACACACCAGCACAAAGATGTGGACAAACACCAGGGACACAGTGCAACAAAATAAAATGGGAGAAGGGTTACATTAAGTAAGACATGCCTCCGGCATCCTTTCTGGTGGCTCTTTCTTGCCTGTAGCGCCTCCCTGAGGATAAAAGCTCGAGTGCTGAGGGTCGGAAGGATTGTTTATAATCAGGAAAGCTTTGCACTTTGTATTTACTTCATTATATTCTCACTTGGCTGCATCTGGGGCTTCCCTTTCATTTTACAGCCATATTTACCATTATCTGCAATTGCAGTGTATTACTGACACTCAGGTTTCCACACGGCAGAAGCTCTGAGAGCTTGTCAGCGTGGTGTGAGAGGGGAAAGCAGCTCCGGGATCCTGAAGGGCCAAGATGAGACCAAATGGTTTCGTTTCTTCACAGCGGCACATTATTGCAAAACCGAAAGTATCTCCGAATTTCCAGCCGAAGCGGCCCCACCCTCCTCACCAAAACACTAACAGCTTCCATATGTCCTCAGACAAACATGCAACTCACAGGGATCAATACACAGCATTTACAGAAAGAGGCCGCCTGATGTCTAATCTTCATTCTCGGCTCGTGAAAGCAAAGTTAAGAGTGGTCGACACGAAGCCCGCGGGGCTCCGGGATCCGTTCCGAGTAGACGAGCGTTTCTGTTCACGCGGGTGTCTCGGTATCGCTGAGCCATTCTGTGCTCAAATGGGCTCTGATATGAGCTGACACGACTCCCTCTTTACTCTCCCCCTTCCTCCGTTTCCATTTTGGGAGGTGGTTTCTCTTCCTTCGTGTATAAAGGTTTCGAATAGTTTTTCCTTCCAGCAGCCTGAATGTTTAAACTGTGAAGAGACATTCGGCAGTTGCTTCCAACATTTCCAGCCTTATATTCTCAAGAGTTGTTGGTTGGAAAAAGTGAGTGTTTGCCTTCCCTCTCTCCCCCCTCCTCCTCCCCCCCGTGGTTCGTCCTGGCTCATTCCTTGTCCTCCTCTTCCCCTCCTTCACCTCTGCTCCACTCCTCCCTCCCTGCTCATTTTTTCCCGTCTGACTTCTGAGGTTTTCTTTCTGCTCATCCTGTGAAAAGCCTCATTATTAAGGACGCCTTCATTTGCTGAGGGGAAACTCTTGCATCATGTCTTTGGATTGTGGAGCAGCTCGATTGTTAGCTGTTACCTATTTATAGAAACAGAAAGTACAAATACTTGGAGCCTTTCTTGGAAATATGCCGTTTACCCGTTTGTTCGCTGGTACTTCATCCCCGCCAATTTACTGTAAACGCAGCATGTTGACCGTGGATGTATTATGAGAACGGGAAGTGTGAGTCAACGGGATTCTGCTGAAAAGGGGGTCATCCTTTTAGACAGATACGGTACAACACAAGTCCGAAGGCCCGAAGCACTGACTAAACGCTCCGAACCACCTCTGCAGTAGGTGTCTCCGGGACCCCGCTTTGCCACAAGAGCAGGAAAACGACGCTAGACGCTGGTAAAACCTGGTCTCCTGCCGTCCACGTGACAGAGGTGTCAGCAGCCAATAGGGAGAGGGGATTTTATAACCGACCTCCGGGCGGGACGCACACTTGCTTATTTCTCTGACTGCGTGGAAATCTGCTGACCTGAATCTAGCCGCTAGAGGAGTTTAGTGCGGAGCAGCCACTGTGCCAACATGTGTGGAAGAAAAAACATCAGAAATCATTCGATTGCGGCATATAGATGGAATGACAGAGTATATCGGTCAGACGTAGAAGTGTCAGCGTACGCGTTGGACGATAAATGAAATGCGTGTTTCGGATGTAGTTAGTCGACCACGGAGGTTTTTACAGTCCATTTCTTTGGCACAGCTTTAAGGGAGCCTTCTCAAAAATGCTTATCTATGTTATAGGTCATTCAAAGACCACTGGCGCGTGAGCCTGTCAGATATTAATGCCCGTAGTAATGTTGTTGAGTATTTAGAAACAAAACAAACAAGTACATGACAGGCTCAGGATGAAATAGCTTAAACTTACAGCTGCTGTATGAGCTGAGTGTGAAACCTTCAAGGAACAGAGGAGTGTTCAGTTCTCATTATACTGCACATCCATAGCTTACACTCTGGAAAATACAGAGATAAACACTCTTAAAGTGACGTGTTACTTTAAATGACACGACAAACGTGAAGTGAGAGTCTCCACACAACCTCTACTACATCCTCAGGATGTTCATTCGTACCGACACAGGAAATCTTCAGACACAGCAACCAAAGTTCGTTTTCGCCTGCGTGCCTCCCAATGGCTTCCTGTGTTCGGCCTGTGCTGTTTGAAAAAATCCCTGACGACATTTAACTCCTTCAGGCCCAAACTCAGGACCCCTCCTGTCTGTACACAGACACGGGGTCCGTGCAGTCAGCCCTACAAAATAAAAGCTTTTTAATCGAGAGCAGTTGTGTTTTCCACCTCCTGCTCTGACACATCACCGATTGAATCCACCTGAACGTCGGCTTGTATCCCCTGACCTCAGAGCAGCCGACAGTCGCGTCACCCCGCTGCATGCCGGGTAGATATTATACCTTTAATTTGGTCCTTCCAGCTGTGAAAAATATTCGTTCTTATAAAAGCGGCGGCAGGGACGACGCGTCGGGGACGATGACGGACTTAGTCCTGAGTTGAGTTTAGTGCTGAAGCTTTGCGCTCTCAGCTGTGAAACTTGTGAAGCTCATGTGATATTTACAGGTGTTGTGTGATATTTTGAGGGAGTCGATTTGGTTTTTGGTTTTGTTTGATAGGTTGTTTTTCCAGTTTAGCTGGTATTGTTTCAGGTTAACCACTTGGGCTTGTGTTTAACTCACTGGACCAGATTGTACTAAAATCATTTTTGTCTTCGAACGTGCTAACTAAGCTCCTTGGACTGTGTTTCATTTTGGGTTTGTTTTGACCTGTGTGACTTGTTTTCATTTGTTTTTCTTTCCTTTGCATAAATTACTAAACTAGTTTCCCTTCTGGACTTGAATAAAGCTATCTATCTACACTACATGACCATAAGTATGCGGACAGCTGCACATATGTGACAGTGTAACCTGTTCATTAACGTCCATTAGCAGCCCCCACTCTGCTGGTTTCAGTCTGTCCACCGGATGTTGAACCTGCTGCAGGGTTCTGTGCCGACCAGGCAGGTTCCTACACACCAAACTGGGAAAACCTTTTCTTTATGGAGCGGTCTTTGTGGACGGGGACACTGTCAGGATGAAACAAGACAGAGAAAAACACAAACCGTTGACACAAAGCTGGAAAATCAATTGCGTCCACATTATTAATATGTGGGCCTCATGTATGTATGTATGCTGGAGCGTTAAAAATGTCCCTTCACTGGAGCTGAGACGCCCAAATCAGGACAATCAGAGTCAGAACATATTACTCCTTCACCGAGCCCAGTGGCAGAGAGCTTAAAACCATTACAGTCGGTGCGTTCATGGCAGTTTGAGGCCTGTGTGCAGCTGCTCGCCCATTAAAACTCCGGCCGCGAAGCTCCCGGTCAACCCTTCTTGTGCTCACGTTGCATCCTGAGGCAGTTTGGACCTCGGGAGAAAGTACCAATGATTTTTTATAACATGAAAAGTTACTGAGCTCGAGATCAACATGTTTTACAGCAAATGTCTGCGGTGGCCATTGTACAGCTGTAGGACTGATTTTATGGACTACTTAGTGATAGATGAGTCTGTGGCAGCTGAAGCTGCTAATTAGAGGGAGCGTCTACATACTTTTGGCCATCTGTCAATCCTTTTCAATCCATCGCTAGTCTAGGAGGTTTTTGAGAGGGTTATATTGGACCGGGAGTATGTTCCAGGAGGAAGTGAATTCGGCTTTGACTTGATTGAAGTGGTCCTTGAGCATGGTCCAGGTTCCCTTTAAAACATTGTAGGAGTCCTTGAAGAAGCTCCAGGGGTCCTTGAGGAGGTTAAAGGCAACAAACAAAATTTGTTCTGTCTTCATCTCTATCTGTTTTATATCTACCTGCAGCATCTACCTTTCAATACCAGCTCAGTTATAGTTTGGTGGTTAGACCAGGTTCATATGTGTGTGTTTCAGAAGCAGAACTGCAGAGTGTCTGAGTCAGCAGGAAGGATCACGGCTGTGGTTTGATTTTTTTTTTATTTCTTCAAAGAACAGAGCAGCACACAGCTTCTGAATGCAAATACTGAGAATTAAGTGATTAGCTTTATACGAAAATCAGTTGACAGCTGTTTCCTGTACAATGCTTCCTGTTGAGCTGCTCCAGGTGTTCAGACAGTTTGTCAGGACTCGATTTCAGAGTAAAACAAAACACTGACTGTTTTCAGTGTGTGGTGAGATCACACTGGAAAAAAAAAAAAAAAGACACGAGGATGAGTCATCTAAGCTACTGGGTTTTTCTCATATGGCTTTTGAAACTACAAACATCAACCCACATGGCCGAATTATCCCACAGGTTCCAGCTCAGTTTGTCTTGTTTCAGGAATCTTCCTGACTTCATTGATTAAAGTCTTGAAAAACCATTGCTCGGTTCTGGGAACAAGTAAAATGTCTCAGGTGTCCTCAAGGAGAGTTCAGGGGGCTTTTATAGGATTCTAGTGGTCCTTGAAGAAAACACAGAGGTCTCTGAGGGGGTTTCAGTGGTCCTCGATAAGGTTCAGAATGCTCCAGAGGTCTTTACTGATTTCCCAGGGGTCCTCGGGGATGTTTGACCAGGTCTTTAAGGAGATTCATGTTGCAGGGGTCCTTGAGGAAATTTCAGTAGGCTTATAGGGCGTTAGTGGTCACTGAGGTTGTTCCAGGCCAGAGGACCTCGGGGAGGTTTCAGGGGTCATTGACAGGTTTCTAATGGTCCTTGAGGATACTCCAGGGGTCCTCCAAAAGAATCTGAGTCCTAGAAGTTGTTGCAAAGGCGATTAATGGGGTCCTCGTTAGTGTTATATGGATTCTGGATCCTGGGTCCTTTTAGGAGGTTATAGCAGGATTCGAGGACAGGGTTCTATTGGTCGTTCGGGATTTTCCAGGGGTCACTGAAGAGTTCCACGTGTCCCTGAGGAGGTTACGGGGATCCTTGAGGGTGGTCCAGGATTCCTTTCAGAGTATTCTGTGAGGGCTGAAGAAGTGAATCAGTGTCAGATGGTGTGGACATGTCACAGTATTGATGATGAATCGCTGTAATAATGAGCTCTGCTGTCAGCACTCACCTCTGAACACTCCCTGTCAGCTCATCACATCACATCAGTAAGTTAGCAGTAGTATTATTAGCACAGTGCGAGTACACAGGGTACGCTGTAGAGTACATCAGTATTATTAACAGTACCAGAACGGTGTACGCTGTACATTGTTATGGTATAAAACCCTCTCCTGGAGAAGGGACTTGTTTGGACTGTTCCTTTAAAGTGCAGGACTCTGCTGATCTAACTATAACCGCTGCGTTCGATGAATGGAATGTTTCTAAAAGCTGTTCTCAGGGTCGAGTCGAGAGACGGAGCCGTCCTGCTTTCAATCACCACCTCAGCCCTGACAGCAGATAGCAGACAGCCTGGCATGGCCTGGCACAGCGTGGCCCAGATGAGGGTCATCGAGAGCACGTTGACGTCCCTCGTGTTGAGAAACATTGGGTGTCTGCAGTGTTCAGGCCGAACGCGTTTCTGCAGGTCGGTTGCAGGATTGGTGAAGGTCGAACACTGAGGGGTCAATGTGATAAAGTTCTCAACATCGCTGCTGAAACAATGGTGATATAAATTTAGTTTTTTCTTGAATTAAAGATGTTGCTGTTGAGGAGGTGACAACTCAGATGTTGTCGAACGCACCAAAAGAAACAGTCCTGCTCTGAGCTGCATGATGATAACGGACGTTTGCATACGATTCTAATTTGTGCCAAGTCTTGTCGTGATCAATTGAAAACACCTGAGCAGGTGTGTAGGGTCTTTAAAGGGTTCTTTTTGTGTTGTTCTTTGTTATTATACTCAGGAATCAGAGCACTTTGGTTTTTTCCTTCGTGTTTGCGGCTGTGGTGACCTTTGACCTCCTGCTGTAGCCTTTTACGTGAGCTTTGATGTTGTTTCGTCTCGTTAAGTTTCTTTTAAGATTCAACATCAACCTGCTTTTAGCTAAATTTGTAACATTTACATCATATTGATGTTAATTAATGTGTGTTGTCTCCGACAATCGAGTAAAGACTCCAGAGAGCGCTCCCAACAAACACTACACAGTAAACATTAAAATTCTGTTGCAAATATGCAACTCCCCCTTGACTGAAAATGTCATCTTTTCCCCACCAAATGCTGAATTTTTCAGAAACCGTTAGATATCAGACGGAAAACAGTAGCAGGATTCCTCATGATGTTTCTGTCCCAAACTGATAATCTGCTGCAAAAACCCCCAAAATGTATGAAAGGCAGAGTAATACAGAGCTAGTGTAAAGGTGACTGTAAAGAGAGGAGCCATGCTCCTGTAACTTGTGAGCCTCAGTAACCTGTGTTTTCTCTCCGGGGTGTGTTTGTTTCGTGCTGCAGGTCGAACTGAACATGAACGTCAGCGTCCTGCAGGAGAACGTCAATCAGCTCCGTCAGACGGAGGCGAACCTCACGGCCCAGCTCCGCCTGCAGGAAGGTAACGATCCCTCTGTAGGAAAAACTCCATCACTACCATGAAAGGAGACTTTCTCAGCAAGCCATCAATGGTATTCTTAGCTACATTTTCCCCCCGTTACCATGTCAACCCGTGAGTCAGGGTAAATAAACACACGATTGGATAGTTTAAAAAAACAAACAGGAGTGTTGCTCTGCTCTGAGAGAGAGATGAGCGGAGTCTCTCCTTTAACTAAATCAAAGACTCCTAAACCTTAAATCCTATAAATGAAATGAATTACACTCTGGTAAGTTACAGTCTTACTGTACTTACTGAGTTTAAGATTTGACTAAATTATCAGCAGGAACAGTTCTCAGATACAACCCACGGTCTACAAGGACGAGCTTGCTGATTTTTTATGTTGTCAGATATTTTGGGGAAGGAAAGAAGGATTGAAAAGAGGAAAGGGAACAATGCAAGGAAACGTGGAAAGAATGTAAGAATAACAGTAAGGTAAAAAAAAGAAAGGAAAGAAGGATTCAAAGAGGGAAAAAAAGTAATAAAGGGAGGGTGGATCGTTTAAAGTACAAAGAAAAAAAAGACATGAAACAACAAATTAAAAAAGAATGGAAAGAATGAACGAAGGAAGTAATAGTGGAACAGAAGTGAACAAATAAAGGAAAAAAGTAAGAAAATTTAAAAGAAAGGAGGAAAAAGGAAACAAAGGAGAGCTTAAAAAGAAAGGTGGAAAGAAGTGGGGCTGACCCAAATAGCATTTTGGGGGCTTTGAAGCTTCAGTGAGAATTACAGGACAAAAATCACACTTCAACGTTAAACTCTGATAACATGCAGGTCGCACTAACATCAGCCGAGACAGGAAAAAAAGCAGCTCGAGACGATGCGAGGTGACGAACCCGCTGGAAACTTGGGATCCGCCCGGTTCCTTCGGCAAATCTGCCACTCGACTCGTTGGGGATCGTCTTCGTGAATCTGGGAGTTGCTCCAGCACTTGACTTTTTCCACAACTTGCTGGTGTAGCTGTAACTTGTAAGTCTGTCATGTTCTGTGAGAAGAATACAAGGAAATCTGTTCAGATTTTCATGTTTGAATCAGGGAAAGGAAACAAGGAATAAAAAAAGGAAGGAAAGAGGATTAATGAAATGAGGTAGAAAAGAAGTAAATGAGGAAATGAATGAAAAAGACAGAGGAAAAGATGGAATTAAATCGAGAACTAATGACAGAAAAAGAGCAGGAAAGTAAAAGATGAATAAAGGAAGGAAAAATGAAAGAAATAAAGGAAGATGGAAGAAGGAAAGTAGCAGGGAAAAGGTTGATAAAAAAAGAGTTGATTTTCATGCATGAAGAAAGAAAAAAAAAGGAAAAAAAGGAAAAAGCGGGAAAAGGAAGGAAAGTAGTAACTGGAAAGAAAAGACCAGCTCAAAGCCCAGTGTGTGTCTGGAGCCTTTAGCGGTCTGCTAGTCTCCCACTCTCTGTGCTCACATTCGCAGTATTTTAATCCGGCTGACGACGGAACACGTGTGAAACCGGGACTGAAACGTGGCCCCACTGAGACCACACCACCTCTTGTTGTGTAAATGTTCAGGCTCGGGTCGGGTTCAGGTTTGATTATTTTCAAATGTGATGTATTAAGAAATGCTTCTCTCTGACTGGGCCGCTCGTCTGAGTAGCAGCCGGTTTAACCGGCACGCCGACCGTCAGTAGAGGAAGAAATACGGCAAACTTACAGTCGGACGTCTCCGCTTCGTCGGCGCCAGATGGGTTCGATCGGACTTCAGACAGGCGATTCATCTGCTGGACCAAAGGTGTTTCGTTTTTTACTTTCCTAAGTAGGAAAGTCATTTGCCAGGAATTCTGGGTAACCTAAGGCTTTCTCAAACTAAAAAGTACGGCTAATCGAGACGGCGTTCATTTTGCCGACTAAACGTATTCATTGACGACACTTAGGCTCAAACAGTAAACTTTGAAAAGAGAGCTGACATAACGTTTTACTTTTTTCATCTGTGAGCAAAAACCAAATGTAGAAGACAGATGAATGGACAGATGCACTAATGAGGTTTTTAATGTGAAGTTTTCCTCACCGAGCTGCAGAATCACCGACTGTAGCTCCTGATCAGTGAAACCGTTTCCTCCAGCAGCCGACAACAACGTCTGCTGCTCAGAAGCCGGTTTATCTGTTTGACCTGATGTTCTGCCGTTCATAAGAAGCATCTTACGTTCAGTAACGTTCTGTCCGTCGGCGACGTTCTCTGCCGTTCTTCGAAGAACCAGATTTACGGACTCAATTCATCTACGGTCCACTGAGAATTAGACAGGAAGCGGCAACAGAACGGCCGAGACAAAGTACGACAACGTGCGTGACGACATTCGTCTAAAGGTCAACTAACGTTAACGTGACTTTCGGTCGCATCTTTCATGCTGCAGTAAGAAGGAGCGAGTCGGTTCAGGATCAGTGTCGACGGTCAAACGTTTTAAAGACGCTCAGAGGACATGGACAAAAATACAAATAACATTTCACTGATGAAAACTAGACAAACGTTTTTAGTTCTCGTCTCAAAACAAAAATCAAATGACTAAAATGATATTTTCACCGAAGATCAAAACTAAATCAGGTGTCAGATTTCACACTGCAGCAGAAAATGTTGGTGTTTTCAGCAGTCACGCCTACATTTACATTTCGTTAGAGTACTGAAGACAGTAACGATACGAAAAACTGCAGCGTCCATGAAATCTCAACGCAGTACTGACCTGTAGGTGCAGTAGGCGGCACCGACGCTCTCTCAGCTCAGATGCGGGCGCAGCCTGGGCCAGGTCCAGGTGTCAGTTTTAGGCCTGTAGAAAACTCACTCTCTGTGACAATGGTGGGTCATCTTGGTAAAGTGCAGGGTTTGGTTCTGATTGCTGGTTCCATTTTGGGTCCGGTTAAAAGGACGAGGTCAGCGGCGGTAGATTATATCGACTGAAGCTAATCAACGTTAATTAAAGAGAACCTTTAGTCTGCTGGTTAATGTGGTCTCTCCGAGCCGCTGACTGGACTCTGCCAAAGACTGTGAGCGAAAAGACTCACTCTGGAACATCTCTCTGCGACCGCCAGTGACCTGTGCTTTTGTAGTTCAGATCAGATGTAGCTGGAGGATTTCTGGGTTCTGGCCCAACAACAGCTGATCGCAGACCTGAGTCTCTGTCTTGGAGATATTTGTAACTGTAGTTATGAGTTGTAGCCTAGGTACCGACAGGGCAACTGAACAAGGTGGGGAGTTCAGTTTGAGCCTAATTTACATCTTAACGGTCAATGTAGATCTGAGGTCACGATCGCACCTCTTCTCGGCTGCTGATCTTCTAAAATCACGTCTCATTTTCTTAATTTGATTCATTTTTCTCTCTCTTTTAGGGAGAAAGTCCTGAGTCTGAATCTGAAAGAATCTCACCCCACCGGCTGATTGATTTAAAAGCTGTTTTCAAGATATGTTCGGTTTCAGTATCAGACAGTGGCTGGAGTTTTTTCTGCAGCCACAGGAGATTTACAGTCTCTACACTGCAAAAAAAAAACAACATCAAGTTAATTCAGTCCCTCTTTAAACCCCCAAATCCAGTTTTCTTAAGAACAGGGGAAAAAGCTAAATACATTAAGATTATTTGTATGTTTGTCTGGTTTCAACATCCTGACATCTTTTAAGAAAGGCCAAATATGAGACAAAACGACTTGTTGGCGTGTTTGTTTTGCAGTGTACGATGAAATGAGGCCGGAAAAAAAAAGGTATTTCCTTTGGTAACGCTCTCCAGAAGCAGCTGGGGCACAAACAGTGGCCTGATGAGAAGCGGAGAAACACTTTAATGAAGGTGACTTCCTGCTGCGAACAGTCAGAGGGAAACAATTTATTCCTGCATGATGGAGATATGAAAGCAGCATTGTATTAACAGGGAGCTGCTGGCTCTGATTAACATCACTCATTGTTTAATGCGAGCGCGTCAGCCTGTGACACAGAAACAGCTCTGGAAAAAACATCCAACTTATTTTAGATCACGTTTCTTTTTCTTCGGACAAGAAAAAGTATTAGGCCAGTGCACGGTACCCTAAAGGTCTCCGTTTTCCTCAAGTCTTCTTTAAATAAGTGAAATAAACTTGTAAATTTGTGTTTGCATCCTCAGGTCAGATCGAGGCCCTGCAGCAGAACCTGACCCAGGCCTTCCACCATGCCCAGGCCTGCCTCCGTCTGAGGGAGGCTGCTCAGAGTCAGATGTTGGCGGCCGAGAGCGAGATCAAAGCCTGCAAGTCCCAACAGCAGTACCTGCAGAAACAGCTGTAAGTGAGCCCTCGGCACCACACAGCCTGCCGTCCGTTCACGCGAGATCACTGTCGGGGTTTTCGCTCCACTGACAGCTCCAGTGTGGAGGTTTCCAACATAGCCCCGTCATCTTCTTGGCTGCAGTAGTTCCTGGACGATACGCCTCTTCCAAGATGGCAGATTACTCGCCGATACATCATTTAAAACAACACAGAGGGGAACATGGCGAGAACACACCCAGCACGTCAGATAAAGAACAGCACACCATGTTCCCGACACGGTCCGCATCTCAACACTCAGCTGCAGAGACCTGGAGGCTTGAGACTTGAAATAATAACAATACATTTCTCTCTGGAGCGCTTTTCAAGATTCTTCAGAGTAAATAAGTACAAACGAGCCTAGAGAACGAGAACACAAAATAGTGCGGGACATTAAATCAAACATTAAAAGCAGCTTTAAAAAGGCGGAGCTCTGAATAACTTTCACAAACATGAACAGACTTATGTCAGAAAAATAAGTTTATCCTCGACCTTGGGAATAATTCAAGAAAATACAACGTTCACCCACTCAGTGGAAGGAGTCCGTTAGGTGTCCCGCAGTAAATATGGCGCTTTGGTCACATGACAGCAGGGGGTTGGATAGGTCTGGTGCCCGGCAAGACCACCTGTTGTCACATTAATGGAGTTTCACACCGGCTGAGACCGGTGAACGTGACCTGTCATCCTGACCGTCAGGCTGGCAGCACGAAGAGAAAAGACTCTCGAATGCCTGTTTCACAAGACGGGTCGACCTTCCATGTCAACTTCCGGAGATCGTGCACGTCAGGATTCGGTGCTACACAAATACTACTGAACTGGACATGTATACGACAGTTTGAGAGTAATTAACGTTTTTCACAAACACTTCACGAACCAATTCAAACCAGTCTGAACAAGTGAACATCAAACCTTAAGTATCAGTATTTTACATATATTCCAGACTTCGAATTCAGAGATCGGAACAAAAAAAGTAACCTATGGAGGTAAATGTCTAACAATCTAATATCTGTTTACAGACCGTTAGTTGTGTGTGAGCAGATCACCCGTGTTACATTCATGTGTGTTTGGAGTTTTGAGACTCTTTTCTAGGGCTGGATTCGGCAATGATCTCACTAAGTACAGCGCTTCTCTATCCTGGGAACTTAAATGTCTTCTAGGTTCAACAAGCGAGCAACGCCGTTGTTTCCTTGAATATAAAACTGTGTGAAGTCTCATAATCAGCTAAACTTTAAACACACTTCCTGGTGATAAAACTGTGGACTGAAGATTTATTTTCCCTGGCGAATGCAAAACTCTTAAACCATGACACATCTATAGCTTTTAAGTCTACATGTGCAAAGCAGTGTTATCATTGTGCATTTTTTAAAATAAACACTGTCACATACGGCTACACAAGGCTCAAGCATCTGCTGTGGACGGTCTCGGTCCACACAGAGGCCACGCTAGCTTCACAGGACTGTGGCGACCCAGGGCGGCTCGTACAGCAGCTTAAAAACCACCTTTTCGCCGTAATAACTGGGTTTCCACAAAGTGAACGTCATGCAGCTCTAACTGAGCCGCTTACAGGAAGTAAGCGCTGCATTTGGCACAGATGTACACGTTTACTGAGAAAAGATGCAAGTGGAAACACAGATCTCAGGATTTTGAGAACCGATGTCAGATCATTCAAATAAAAAGTCATGATCAATCTGAAAGATCTTTTTTTATCCAGCCCTACTCTTTTCAGTCTCTGGGCCACAAATATGTGTTGCATGTGAGTACTTTCTTTTGGTTTGTGGGTCATGAAGTGAGACCGATTTCTCTCCAAAGAAACAAACCCACTGTTTCCCCAGATCATCTACATCACTTTATCTGTATCTCAGTCATAATGTTACTGTTTACCTTCATTTAAGTTCCACATAAGTTTAAGCCGTGGTGCCGTTGTTCTTATTAGTGACGGAAATGATGAACAAGACAATTTGGGAATAAAGTGGCATCAGCCTTTAGAAAGAGCACTGACGTGGAGCCGTCGCTCCCCCTGCTGAAAACTCGTTGACCCGGCTGATATTTTGAGACGGTTGGTCCTGCTCCTGCTGAAAGCGTCCGTCAGATACAAAACTAAGAACATCAGACTAAAACTACGGGAGCCGTCGGCCCAGTTTGAGTTTGCAGCTCTGTGATTGGACGGACGGTTGCTTGTGTCTCACTCCTCTGGTGCGAACTAACAAGTCATGAGTTGACAGATTTCCTGATGGAGGCTGCAGCTCTGACCCCGTCTCTGTTTGTGTGTTTACAGTCAGAAGTGTAAAACTGACACCTCTGAAGCTACGGAGCAGAAGCCGCAGAAGGACGCCCCCTCCTCCTCCGACTATTCCGCCGCCTCGCCCCTGGCTGGTATTCCTGCGCTTCTGCTGCTCGTTTGCAGCGCTCTGCATCTGATTACTTGTGAGTACCGATGACACCGCTGCTCTTCTGCCCCAACACACTGGCAGTCACTCCCACGTGTCTCTAAATCAGATCTGACACAATGAAAACCAGCAGAGAGCGTAAGAGTCCCAGAAGCAGGAACTAACTGCTGCGCTCGAACGCGCCGTTCCTGCCGGTGCAGTTGCACGTTTAAATCCCGAGGCTGAGGCTGTAAAAGCAAGTTCAAGTTAGTTAGAGGTGCGAGTACTAGGGGTAGTAGTATGAGAAATGGTGGTGGTAGTAGGACGTCAAAATGCATCCTGGGAAACGTAGGCGTTCACTAGACAAAGGCGCAGATGAGAGAGGCAATGACATCATTAAGGGCTAACTACCTGTAACTTTTCATTGTGAATTAATCAGCTGATTAATTTCTCCATGAATCGATTGATGGTTTTGTTTCTAAAACTCAAAAAGTGTGAAACAGTTTGCTGATCATCTGATTATCGGTTTTGTTTGATCATCCAAAAGTAAAAAGACTAAAATATTGAATTTATTCTCACAAGACAAAGAAAAGCAGTAAATCCTGACAAAGGTGCTGGAACTGGCAAATGTAACGCACACAGTTCTATCTTTGTGAGGACCCGTCACTGACATAATACATTCTTTAGGCCTGTACCCCAATCCTGACCTGATCCCTGAAACCAGGTCTGAACCCTCAAACAGCCCTTTGGAGGTGTGAGGACCGGATAAAGGTCTTCACTTCCGTGTTTTAAAACTCAAACTGGCCCTCACAATGTATAGTCATACAAATACACACACAACAGCACACACCCATTTTAATACAAAACATTACATTTTGTATTAAAGTTTGTGTGACTACCAACTACTCTGTGTGTTGTGCTTCTGTATTAAAACGTGTGCGTTTTCAGGAGCTCAGCGTGGCGGACGGCCGTTTCGGTGGCGAGCACTGCGGCCCGGGACCGGGGGTGGAGCCTGGACGGACTTAACGACTGCTGTACAAACTCCCGTCTACACAACGAACAGACAGATCGCCATGGAGACGCCGACGTCCTGCTGCTGTATGATTGGACACATACTTTGCTTTAAGTCGAACAGCTGAGACGTTCACTGACTGTTAGAGAGTCTGCTGCCTCACCACTGTTTCCTCAAAGCTTTACAGAGATCAGTGCTTCTACTTTCTGTCGCTGGTTTCTACGTTTCTAATGTTTTTGTCCACTAAGAAAAACGTCTTCCAAATCCCGCAACAGTTTTTAGACCAACCTCCTTCCAGGGAGCAGGTTTAGCAGGGAGAGAATTCCTCACTGTTACTGTAGCTCCAGGTTCACTCCACATCATTTGATTGATCACAGATTTGTGTAAGTAAAATATCATCGTCCTTCTACAAGGGAGGTTGTAAAGTTGTTTTCTCAGATTAATTTTTTTCGGTGTGTCAGCGATTAACACTCAGAAACCCTCGAGTAAGGTCGTATTATTCTGTCCTAGAACTGTGAGGCTGCAGCCAACAAATTTTATTTTGTGAGTTTTTATTCTTTACTAATCGATTTGACTGCTCAGTGGAAAACGAGGCCCAAGTCAACACATATCAACATCCCGTTTTGTCTGAGCAGCTGTCAAATTCACAAAAATGTTACGTTTTCTACCAAAGGAAAACTAAAAAAAAAACTGGCAAATACTCACAATGAAGAAGCTGTAAACCGAGAATTTGGGGGATTTTTTGCTTAAAAACCGACTTAAACAACTGATCAACTGATCATTTCAGCTCTAGAGCACTGATTGGTGCCTGGGGAAATAATGACACTGCCATCTGCTGTGGGGGTCGGTGGGGGTCCGACAGCAGAGGGCCTCCTCCCATCATGTGGTGATGCAGTTTGAGAGCAGAGACAGTTGGAAACTCAACATCTGAGATTTGAGAGTCGTCTGCTGAACAGAGAAACTTTTGAATGCAAAAGTAATAAAGAAATGAAACTAGATGTGATTAGCTTTGATTACGTTAATCCTCAGCTGCAGTCTGTGAAGTTCAAGCAATCTGCCAAAGAGAATCGTTTGGCTGCCCTTCGTCTTCGCCAAAGACGTTCATTAAGGAAAGTACCACCACTCTGTAAGGCCACTTTACAATCAGGCTACTCTTGTGAAGAGAGATGATCAAAATCCTCTAATCAGGTCGGGATTCAAAACCATTCTGAATCTGTGCACCAATTCAATGCCGGGTTCAACTGTGACAGAAGGCCACTGAACCGCACTTCTAACATTAACTTGATCTCTGCAACCTGTGTGGGAGGAAGGAGATCTAAACTCTAATGGGGGAGATGTCTAATGATCAGCAGGGATGACAAGCCAAGCTCAATGCGACTTGCTTCCTATAAAAACCCTGTTTACACCTGACACACACACCTTAAATCTCCTATGAATCTGGATAAGAGAGAAAAACACTGTTATGGCGAGGTGTCAAACTATCGTGATTTCTCAAGGAAATGTGGTGGAAAATGAACAGAGACTACAGGGTTCTGAAATGAAACCGTTAAAAGACGTAGGAGTCAGTAACTGTTCTGAAGCGGTGTAAGAGTTTAATAAGACTTTTGTGGCCCCGATACTCAACCGCACATCTGTAAAACCATGTACGTGTACGTGCATGTGGATTTTCATAGAAATGAAGTGAACTCAATGTAAAACCCGAGGGAGGATTCTAAGAAATGATGGTTAAAACACGGTTTCCAGCTGAATCGGCAGTGTCATGGGGAGTCTGTGTGGAGATGTACACACATTTTACCACCAGTTTCCTGATCAGTAGATGATCACACTACATGAGCAGATACTGATCAATCATCAATGACTGACCATGCGCAGCTTTAATCTTCTGTCAAATACTCGCTGTATACTCAGACCTGTGACTGACGGGACGTCTTCGCCTGATCCACATCGGGTTTTTACCGTCTGGTGTAAACGGGTCTAAGTGTGTGATTTTTTGTTTTTCAGTGTATTTTACTTTTTCTTGGTGCTTTTTGTGACGTTTAACCAACGACAAACTCACAGCCTGAAGTTCCATCACTGCAGCAGACGAGTGATGCGACTTTTAGAAGCTTTTTAATTTGATCTGATGCGGGTTTGGGGTGGGGTGGGGATGCGGGTGTGGTGAATATATTAATGACATTAATAAACCCGAGGAGTTTGTAACACTATGGTGTTTTCTTTGTTCCAGATTTTGAGCCTCATTTACCATGAGGTCAAAGTTCAGAGTTATTCAGTTGAATGACAGCGGGCACTCTAACATAAGTACATTTATTCAAGTTTAAGCCACTTTATACTTCTGCTGCACTAAGTTTTTCTGACAGCTGCAGTTACTTTTCAGATGAAGGGTTTAAATGCAAAGAAACATAAGTTTATCAAATCCAGTACTTTGTCAAAGATTAAAACTGTTCCCAGTTTTTGGGGCTTGTTGTGTCTCGTCATCACGTGTTGTTTTCAGGTTGACCACCGAGACATTTCGCCTCTACACTTCTAAAAGCTCTAACCTTTAAATCACTTTTCAAGGCTCAAAAAAGTAAAACGATCCAATATTTCATTAAGAATAACACAGATCCGTACAGTTCATCCAGATGGGAAGCTAATAGAGACTTAAAGAGGCTGATAAATGGAAGTAGAACAACAGCTTTGGCCTGGGGCTGAAAGGGTTAACAGCTACACCAGCACTGACAGGACTTTCAGCAGTAGGAGTAGAAGTGTGTGTTATCGGAGCAGCCGGATGTCTGAGAAGCAGGAACATAGAAAAAACAAAGACAAGTAGAGTTTTTAAAAACCTGCCTTTATTTTGTAGGACGTTTGTATTTCAGCTCTACAGACATTTGAGGACGTTGAAGTTACAGACGGTTCCTCTGGGACATCCGCACAACTTCCCGATCCTCGAACCTTTACGCACAGCACACTGCTCACCTGCATCACACTGACACACACACACACACACACACACACAGGAACAGTCAGTCTTCATGTGCGACAACATTAACATCCAAATCATGTCTGCAGAAATATTTCCATCAAACTTCCAACCATTAAGCAAAAGAAATCAGAGCAACTTCCCACGGTGTAAAGCACAGATGGAAGATACAGATACTCCAAATCAAATATTTGATTAATTCCTGTTGATGAGAATATGTAGTTTTTAATGATAACGATTGCAGCTCATTTGAAACTGAATTAGGTTTATTCATTTCTGAGAGTGTGGCACTATTGTTGTGTGAGGATGAAGTTTATACGGTGGCCCCTGAGGACAAAGAGCACACTAAGAGAAAGCAAACGCTTAACGGAAACTCGCTCCAAACCCAGAAAACATCCTTAAAGTCTGTTAGCAGGGCCGAGCCGATCTGATAGCAGCATGAACGCTGCCGTTCGTCCTCGGCAGTTTAAAGTCAGCAGCTCAGCTGGTGACTGCACCTCGACGCTCGACCTTACAAACTGTGAGAAAATAATATTTACTCAGATCCAGGAACAGACTGTCCAGGGGGGAGGGAGGAAACCAAACAAAAAACAAATCAAAACTTAATTTTCAGAGCAGGCACAGGAGCAGAGTATCTGCACCGCTGCTGTTTATTGAAATCGAGCCCTCCACTCCCCTCCAGACGTCCCAGAGCACTTCAGGTGTGGCAGTTGTTGTTGCACGTGTTTTTGCATGTCGCATTTGGTGCTAGTTTCCCTTCATGTTCGTGCTTTGTCCTCAGGGGCCTGCGCCAGTTTACATCCATCACCTCATAGCAATAATGTGTTTTGTACAGAAAAGGCCTTTAATTCTAAGGATCTGCAGAATAATTTGCTGTAAATTACGTGTGATTTACATTAACAGGATGAACCACCGGTACGGTCCTCTTCTCCCCTCTAGTGGTATCTCTCCAGTATGTGTTCAGGTTTTCAGATTTCTACCTCCACTCAAACACCATGGAGGTGAATGGAGTTCAGCTTGTGACGTTGGAAACGTCTCTTTCAGAAACGGACTCGGATTCTCTGCATAATCCACAACAACTCACCCAACAATTACGAGATGTTGCTGTTGAATGTTTTAAAGCTGTGAGCGGCACAAACCTTCGTCACTGAGGTGCAGAAATCTCAGAGACAGTTAACATAAAAACCGGACTGGACAGATGCTACTAAGGGGAAGGGAGAGAGAGATTGCTTTGTTGTAATTTGAGTGAACCGAACCTTTAATTTCCTCCATGTTACTGTATGAAAAGATAAATGTTCGTACTGAAGGAAGCCAGCCCAGTTTCTTCTCTGATGATGGCAGCTGTTTGCTCTTTAACTTCTCCAGAACTTCCTGTAGAGCTTCGATCTGTGGGGGAAACTGAAGATTTAATTCAGAAACAACTGAAAACCTGCAACAAACCACAGACTCCGTGTTTTCATTCTGCGTGGCTGTGACGAGGAGACGCCTGAGGATATTTCAGAGTTCGGTTTACAGGACATTTTGATTTTCACCTGCTTCTTGTCCATCAGGAATATCTACAGCGGTTCTTTTTATGACTCTGTAGAGAAGCCGACATTAAGCATTTGGTGCTCAGTCAGTCTGAGAATGTCGCCAGGCTGTCGACTGCTCAGTTTAGAGCTGAAACAATCAGCACACAAAACCATAAGCTTTCTTCTTACTGTTATGTGGACGACAAGGATCTAGCTCCCCCAGAACCCAGTAACCACAACAAACTAAACAACTGTCTGCAACACATTAAAGCCTGTTTGGCTGCAGTTTCTCCAGCTCAGTGAGCACAAATCGCACGTTTTATTACTCGGACCTCAGCATCTAACCAACATTATTACTCCCCACCCTGACAAATTGTCCCTTTTTGTTAAGTCACGTGCAAAACATCTTTTGATTCATCACTTAAGTTTGACAAATCAATCAGGTCCTAAAATCACATGTCCAAACTCAGATCAGTTCTCAGTCTCAGATGTGGAGAAAGTCATCCATCCTTCATGTCCCTCATTACTGCAGCTCTTTAACCTTTGCATCACTCAGTTCTCCTTCCCCGGTCTCCTGCTACGTCAAAGCTATGACTGGCTCTCTGTCAGTCATAGCTTTGACTTGAAAATCCTGCTGCTTTGTCCAAAAGTGTTCAATGGTCTCACTCCTTCTCATATTACACAACTCCCGTCCCCATATCACAGAGACCTAAGACCTTCTGATCAGGGACTTGCGTCTGTCCCTAGATCCAGGACTAAGTGACCCAGGGACATGGTTTTCTCTCTAGCTGCTCCAGAACCGTGGAACTCTTCCTCTAAACCCAACGATTCTCTCTGTCCATTGAGATCTTAAACACTTACTTTACAGGTATTACTGCTGAAATCTTTGTAGGTTTGTGTTGTCTCTGAGATCTGCATGACCATGGTCTCTCATTTATAGTTATTATTATTAATAATATTATTGTCACTGTTATGTTCATTTTCTTTCGATTATCTTCACTCTGTTCTTATTCTTACCTTTCTTACCTTTTTTTCTGTTTTGGCTCTTTTGTTTCGCTTTCCTCTATGTGCTGTAAAACACTTTGGATCTGCTGTGTTGTGTGTAAGGTGCTGTATAAATAAAGTTGAACTGATAATAATTATTATTTGATCTGTAGTTATTGCCTCTCATTTTTCCGGTTTGTCAGTAAACTGAATCTCTTTGGATTTTACTGTTGGTCGGATATTTGAAGATGTCACGTTGGACTTGGAGACTGAGATGGACATTTGTCATTTTCTGACATTTTATAGACAAAACAATTATCTGATTAATCAAAATAATCGTCAGATTAATTTATTATGTAAATAATGCTAAGTTGCAGCCCTGGTTCTGTGAAAATCAACTAACCCGTGATGAATCGATCATTCCCACAAAGCACAGGACGCAAACTCAGATCTCCACCATCTGAAAAACACTAACATCTGATACTACTGGACAAAAAATATTGATTCTCTTCATCCAGTCCTCAACTTAAACATCATCATCATCTTCATCCTCTAAATCTTCACCTGCACCAGCAGTAAGCATCCACTGTACTTTTCTACACTAAGCAGATAAATATGAGACATTACATCCTGACTCACCAGGTCTTTCTCCTCCTGTGTCTCAATGGCGTCGTCCTCAGGTGATCGCTCCTCTATCAGCTTCTCACAGCTCCCCAAAACAAACAGCAGACAGCAGGAGGCGCTGAGGAGCAGCATCCTGCTGCTAACCATGGCGCTGATGGACTGGGACGGTGCTGAAGACGTTGAGGGATGCGGAGGGACGTTTGACACGTCTGACTGTCCTCTTCATTCTGAGGCAGAGTCTCAGACAAAAGGATTTATATCTGAGCACCTCTGACGCCACTTTTAACAATATGTGTTCAGCGATAATGAGACAATCAGCCGACTGACCTGAGGTCAGCGGGGAGAAGAACCTCTGCTCCTTCAAACAGGACATGACGACAGGATTTTTTATTTTTTTAGAGCAGTTTGTGTGTTTGAAGTGATTTTCAGCTGCAGTTTAAAGCTGTGTCATGTTTCCTGCTGACACTGATCAGTGTCTCTGCAACTTCCCCAAATTAAATGAAGACTTTTTAAAAGACCTTTTTAATAACGCATGGAATTAAATTACTGTCATACTGATCATCTCATGAGGTGTGCATTTGAGATCAAAATGGAGGTCGAGTTAAAAGATCGGCGCGGTCTGACCCATGAGTACTGAGAACTCATATGACTACTGTGTACTCATAAAATAATGTAGTAATGATTACTGAGTAGCAAGTCTGCAACACCAGGGATCGGCACAACCAGGTCCCTGACCCAGCCTGCCGCCCAGCTCACACTGCACCCTAACCCAATGCCTACCCCTGCAGGTGGTGAGTCCACAGTGTGGTGGGTCCCTGTAATGTCTTCGGGCTGCGCTCGACTGGAATTCTGGCTCCAGGAAGGTGCCCTGGTTGCGCTAATGCAGACGAGGTGATGCAGCTCAGAATTTTGCCCTTCATTTGGTTGTCCTGAATTGCTCTGAGCCTGGCTTCTCCCCTGGGACCAATTTGCATTGGGACACCCTACCAGTAGCTGATGTTCAAGCCTAAGGTGGTTCAGAAGTGCACTTGGTACCAGAACGCCTTAGTTCGAAGATCAGTGATCGACTTTGTGGTCGTATCATCTCATATGCGACCGTATGTCCTGGACACTCAAGTGAAGAGAGGAGCAGAGCTGTAAACTTACAGCGATGGAGAGGAAAGCCATCAAGCTGGAGGAAGAGTCCTCTCGGGCCTGGCTGGCCCTGGGGTCTTCTGAAGCAGCAGACAAGTACCAACAGGCCAGACGGGCTGCAGTTGAGACAGTTGCAGACTCAACAGCCTTTTTAAGACTTTAAGACCCGCAGGTAATCTGATGTTGCTGATATCAAGTGACCAACGGATTAATTTTTAAATTTACAAATACAAAAGCCTAAATTATAAAAACACCACAGCCTGACAGGAAGAGGTGTGACTCTGCAAGGTCTCCAAATGTCAGCGTTTACGTCAAACCACATAGAAAGCGTTAATATCTTCCTCAGAGCGAGACCTCTGACTGACGAGGTCAACACATAATAAATCTAACACTGTTGAACTGTGAAGGTCAGAATAAAGTTCAATAATCTTACTTCCGGTTTGGCTTCAACCTGCACAGCTACAGAGCAGAAAACATCAACTGTTATTAAAACCAAAACCTAACCAAACTCAAACATCACGTGATGACGTGCACATATACTGAGAATACAATCTGGACGCTGGTCGTCGCAGGCTCGGCTGTGTGACAGTATTAGGACTACTGCGGTCAAAAAGTCCAACAGATGCTGAGTATAAATTAACTTAGTTACAATTCAGAAAAAGTCCCATTACTACAATAATGCAATAGGTAATTTTATCAGAATAGTGTGTGTCAATATATTTCTAGAAGTGTCTTTTTATAAGAGGCAAGAAAAGAAGAAAATGTATAAGAAGTAGATATATATGAAAATGTCTTAGAAGTTATTTTGTTTTTCAGCTGAGAAAGTCATAATATTAAAAGAATAAAGCAGTAATTTTATTGGAGTAAAGGCATTTTACAAGAGAATGTCTTATTACAAGATAATTTTGTAACTTTCAGAAAAAAAAAAATCAAAATATTACAAGAATATTGTCGTGATTTAACAGGTGACATCTGGAGAACTTAGCGCTGCCCGATCGTCCATATTTTCCTTACAAAAGACTTGTTTGGTCTGTAGGCAGGGTCTCTGCAGTGTTCAACACATTCAGTTTGAAACTTTATAACACTGCAGGGAGAATGCAATTCAGTGCCTTCGTCCTTGTCCAACAGTTGAAGAATGACAAATAATGAGAGATCTTGTTGTTTTTCTAAGTATATCACATTTGTGTCCAGCTTTATATTTCAAACTTATTTGTATAGAACCAACTGATACAAAAGCAGTTCAAAGTGCTTTACATATAATTAGTATATAGTACGCATAATTCCTAGTAATATACTGAATCTATTAACGTGACCCGAACCCATACATGGATTACTGAACAGGCCTCTGGGGCACAGGCTCAGTGGCCCCCTGACCCCTCAGGCCCCTGACGTTTAATATTTCTCAGAGCTCAGTCAAAATACTACAAACAGGTGAACGAG
Organism: Xiphias gladius; assembly: GCF_016859285.1. Taxonomy (NCBI): domain Eukaryota; kingdom Metazoa; phylum Chordata; class Actinopteri; order Istiophoriformes; family Xiphiidae; genus Xiphias; species Xiphias gladius. The sequence goes on from NC_053405.1 coordinate 752,121, forward strand.
ACACAAAACGCTTCATGCACTAATGTCACCGTCTTTTGTCAGCAGGCAAGACAAAATATTCACGACATGTAAATGAAACTGCAAACTTTTTAATACCTTCTAAGGCCTTTGTTTTTTTGTGGAGGCAACTGAATTTTCTAAACGTGCAGATTTATTGACTTTATTGAATGAAATATTTCCAAAGTAGAGCTTATGTTCCTCTTCTTTGATGCAATTCAAGTTTTACAGTCTACACAGGGTATTTTGAGGGTTCGCTCACAGCACACTAAGTACTTTCTACCAGAGAAATCGTTTCAGTGAAAACTGTCCAGTGCTCTTCTGGATTATCCAGAGTAACAGACACGCTCTTTCTGAAAAGGTTTGCTGCAGCTGAATCTTTTAAATTTCATTCAAAGCACAAAAACATATTATTCACCTCCACTGTATTTGAGTGGAGACAGACAAATATCTTCAAACGCCGATCCTCTTGAAAAACATCTTGTACTCAAAGTTGATTCACAGAGGCATAAAGACGAAGATGAAAAGCACAAATAGTTGTCCACCTTCCTTTTTAATAACAAATACTCTTTGCTCCAAATATCTTCATTTCATTTTCTAACAGCAGAGTTTTCAGTGATTTACCGACCGTCTCTGAATCTCTGTACAAAATCAAACCAAAAACAGCTTCACAGAAACATTTAACACACTCACATCTCGTAATTCCGTTGAACACAAACTATTTCCGCACCGTCTCTACATGCTGTACCATCAAAGTACTGGAGCTTTTCCATGAAAACATTCAACTAAGAACGAATAAAATTAATTAAAAATATCCAAAAGAAAAATGTAAAAGTGCATTGTGAATGAAAGACCATCGTCCCAGCAGCATCTTGTCCCATAATTCTGTCTGGCTCTAAAGCAGAAGTAAAAAAAACTAAAATAAATAATAGATGAACGAGGACGATCAGTTTTCAGATTCTGAACTTGATTTTCTGCCCAGAGTCCGAAAGGAAATGTGTTCAGGGACGTCACTGTTTTTTCATGGTGCTGAGTAATTTCAGACGTTCATTCATGGAACTGAGTATCAGTCAAACCTGCACCTTGTTTTGAATTGTCTTTTTAAAATACTGCATTTGCAGTGAGAGTCTAGAGTGTGTTGGTATTAATATAACATGTTTTTGATCAGCTGTCAATGTGGGGAGTAGGTTTTGAGTAAATCAGCGGGTATTTAAATTAAATTAAAGGGGAACTTTCGAATTAAATACATCAGGGTTTCTGCAGGTTCACCAACTTAAACTTGAGACTTTTAAAAACCCTACAGAAAGATATTTATTACCTGTTTTCAGTCATACCGGCCAAAGTATGAAAGGTATCAGTGAAAACCAGCAGGAATGACATTGACTAGAATTATCTGCAAAGTGCACAGATTTATTGGCATGGCACATTTTGGAGGATTAATCAATTAAATCAATTTAAAAATAACCCACTTATTTAAAAAAGGTCCACATATGAATTTTACATCCAGTAACATCAGGGGTCTGGAACACGGGATTTTCCAGCCAGTTCTTGCTAAAATCACATACAAAATTTTTTATAATTAACATTACTGTCTACAGTACGCTAGAAAAAAAATATTTAGACCTTTGTAACAGAAATTTAATAGTTTAATGCCTTTAAAAAGGTCCTTTTTTTGAGGGACCTCAATGCTTTTTTAAGAATTATAGACCTGCAGATACCCTGTATATTAATGTAGAAAAATGATGTAGTGTTTAGTCCCCACACAGGAGTTTTATAAGAATGGTTAAAATCTGAGCAGCAAAGGTTGAGATATCCTGACTTAGTCCAAAAACAATGGATCCTACACTTCCCATAATGCACCGGGATAGTGTCCAGGCATTTTTACTCTGATGACATCCCTGTGACATCATCAAGTCACAAATGACATATAACTGTATCAGGAAACTGAACTGCACTCGGTCTGCTCCTTCAATTTACGTGTCATGTTTTTAAATAATGACAGATTTACTAATGTTGCAGGTTTTGCCTCTCTATGAAGCACTGTGTAAACTCAGCTGAGGATGAATAGAGTTTGTACCTGTGATGTGTGCAGTGTGGATTCTCCGCTCAGTCTTTGGAGGTCGACCTGAGCAGCTGCTGAGCCTGAAACACATTTGCACACATCAGTACGAACACACACACTTCAGATTCTCTCACGATAGTTTGCTCTAACAATGACCAACAACCAGAGAGACAAATGAACAACGTGAAGAAACCTTGACAACCCACGCAGGTGTGAGGTGGGTTTGTTTTCTATCACTGCAGACGTTTTGTCAGCTTCTCCTCAGCAGATATAAGATTTCTTTATCTCAGTTGTTTTTTTAAATGAAACATTTTGACGCAAACATTGTCTGAGAATGGCGAGTTCCTCCCAGTGAAGAGAAGAGAGGCAATTCAAACATCTGGAGCTCCGCTACACCTGTTTATCATTTCTACAAACCAAACTGAAATGTGAAAACTGGACATTTAGTGATCAAGAGGTGATGTCAGAGCTATTCCTGTTTTAAACCACAACCTGGTAAAGGTTCCCCGTGGAGCATCACACACGGTGGCAGCAACATGCCGAGAAACACAGCAATGTGCCCGTAAAGACAGGGAAGAAGACTCCAGGCTAGTAAACACGTAAACAATGCAAGATTTGAAATATTAAAAATCTGTTTCACAAATGTTTTGAGGAAGGAAACTCTACGCGGTTTTTAGACCTAAAGGATTCAAACAATGAGGTTTGAAGAGTAACGGTGAACGTAAACTCCACGGGGAGATTTAATGTAAAAAAGTTCAAACTCAAGAACAGAGGGACGTGGCAGCTTGGACAGCAGAGTTATCACTGACATCAAGAGCTCCGCCGACTCAGGCGATTACACCTCAACACAACTGCAACCGGCCTGTTCCATAAAGCAGGTTTAACAAACTCCGAGTCCACTAAGCCTGAGATGGAATCTCAGAGTTCTATGTTCCGGATCAGCTGATCACAGTCAACTCTGAGTATGTTCACTCTGAGCAGAAGATGAAATCAAACAGATGAGACATAAGTTTATTTATGGACCTATGATTGTAACCTCAGTCTGACCCAGCATTGGTTTGGATGATTGGCAGATGAAAAAGCATTGAGATTAAAGCTGAGTCTACATTTTTAGATTTTTATTTTACATTTTAAAATCTTGCTAACTGCATATTTTATACTGTATATCATATTTCAACATGTAGCAAATCTAAACACAGTAAGTGAAATGCCTTTAAAACCAGTTCAGACTATGCAGCCTGTATTCAAAAACTCACTTTTAAACCACATCTCGTCCAGTTTAGTCCAACCGTAAAGTCTTTTCAGCTGCACTACAATCATCTTCACTCAGAGCTATCAAATAATCTACAATATGAAATGATGATGTCAACGGTCTCAGTGTGAGAAAGACGGACAGTGTACAGATTTCATTCTGAGCTGAGGATGAAACCACCATGTGGAACATCTGGATGTCAGAGATCGCTGTCTCTGTCCTCACACTGAAGACTGACTGGTCATACAAGAGGTAACGTTGGTAAAGACAGGTCCTGGGTGACAAACTAAATATCCAACTGGGGTTTTGATTTTCTCCTGAAGTAGACCTGTGCTGATGTGATCTCTGATGTGATCTCTGATGTTGGCTGTATGAATGAGGAAATGAAGCGGTGTATCAGAAGCTGCTTCAGGCTCGGCAGCAGGAGAAAGAGAGAAAAGCTGCCAGAGAGATTCAATTAGATTCACAAAGTTAAAGTCTCTAGAACTCAGCTCCCCCTCAACTCAGGATTAACAAACTCGGAGTTCTCTCAAAACCTGCTTTGTGGAACACACTCCGGTACACCCGTTATCCTCACTGTGATGTTTAGCTACGATAAAAGCAAATCTAACATCACGCACCAAACTCTGAGTTTCACAGCGCTGCTGTTTGCAATGACAACATGAAGCCTCACTTTACCTGCACCCAAAGTAAATGTTAGATTTACACTCTGAGGCCAAAGGTTATCTTCCTGATGTTATTCTATCTTGTGTGAGCTGAAGCGTTCACACTGCCCTCTCCAGGATGACCATGGACACTGTCTGAAAGCTCTCACCAGTTTCACGGCTCCTAGAAATGCCAGAACATCAGAGCTCATTTTCAAACAGGCATTACCGTGTTTGAAAATTAGCTCTGATGTTTTGGCATTACTGTGTTAATTACATATTCAAAATCTAAACGATTGACTTTCTCACCTGAAAAAATATCAAAACTAAACTTGGGGAGTCAATAACAGCTGCAGACTGAAAATGATGGTTGTGTGTGGGGCTGTCCTGTTCCGTCGCCGCTGGGCGATGTGAAATGTTGGAGCGTTCTCGGCTACATGTGAACTGTGACAGGATTTGGGTGTGACCAGAGATGTTTAAGAACAGCCCAGACGGAAAAGGCCCGTCGCGTTTGTGTGGTAGTGAGGATTTAGAGGCCATGACATGATACTGACCATGTAGCTGCCGGTGTGGAAACCACACATGTACCAGAGCATCAACAAGTTGGAGGTGTCGTCGACTCCCGCGGAGCCACCAGAGGACGACCAGAGAGGAGGAGGAGGAGGGATGAAGGACAGGGGGTCCTGGAGACAGAAACACTGTGTCAGACTGATCATCAGAGAGAAGAACAACACTAATAACCTGTTTAATAACCGATAGTGAGTCAGTTTTACCCCTGAGCTCGACTGAGGAGGAGGAAACGGTGGGAAGAGAGAGAAGCTGCTATTGGTCGGTTTCTCTGCCTCATCTCTCTGCTGGTTTCCCCCCCTTCTCTCTTCGGCTTCTCTCTCCACTTTACTCTGATTACTGGGCCTCTCTTTAACCCACTGACACAAAATATACAAAAAGACATCAGGTAGGAGATGAATCTCTCCACAAACATATCTGTGACGACAAAAACCTCTGCAGACTCGTCAGAACTGATTTCAGACAGGAGAAATGGAAACTTACAGGTTGACTTCAGTGAGCAGACGTTTTATTGATTAGTATCATGTAATTTTAACATCTGTACAACTCAAATGGTCTTCAAAAAAAGGGGAATAGATGAGAAAGAAGCAAGACAAAGTAGTGTTGAAACTAAGGTTGGGTAAAACAAATCTGATTTGTGATGTGGTTCCTTCTTATAAATGATAGTTAGGGCTGCACAGTGTGTAAACACTACATTGTGGAAATCAAATGACTGGAATCTAAATAAATCAAACTGGGCCTTTATGAATTAAAGGCCAAACTGAATCAGGAGATCAGTGCCAAAGTCCAGCTGGAGCTGAAATGTTTTGTTCTGATAATGGATTTATTTCATGAAAGTCATTTATCCAGTAAATTACTGCTCATTATGTTAGTGAATTTATGGAACAGCTATAGTGAGGAACTGAAAACAAGTAGTGCAAACACTTCAAATGTGTAAAAATAGTTTATTGAAGAAATATAAAAAAGTGCATAGTCAGTAAGTCACACTGGCTTTAGTATGGGAGGGAACAGGGTACTGTAAGGTTGGCAAAATCAGCTTTAGCTTCAGCCAGCAGTTCTTCTGCAGGAATCTTTACGTTTTCATTTTTTGTTGTTGCCGTTTTATAGTCCTCTTCCCTTATTGTCTAGGTTATTTAATGCAGACCAAAATAAATTATCGTAAAATAATTCGCCTGTGGGTATTTTAACTGTTGGTCAAACAAAATAAACAATCTGAAGACGATACCTGGGGCTCTGGGAAAATGCAGGGGGCATTCGTAGAGATGAGAACTCACCCAGGAGAAGTTCTGCTGAGCATCTCTCCACGCTGACCTCCTCTCCACCCCCCTCTCCCCCTGGTTCTCCTCTCTCCTCCCCCTCCTCCTGTCGAAGTTACTGCTGGTTGAACTAGACCTCCAGCTGCTGCCCTGCAGGATCAACACATGATGAAGGGCTGGTTTAGAGGTCAGTACATTCAAAAAAATGTGTTCACATTGAGTTTTCATGGCTCGCTCCATCAGGAATCATTTTCCAGGATAATTTCAATGACTACAGATCCCGTTCAACATATCTCCGTGTTCTGGGGCTTTCAAAGTGTTACAATAGCAAAAGGGATTAGAACTGAATTCTCTCTTACTGGTTTGGTTTAATTCCTTAGAAAATAATACGTAAATAATACAGAAATAACACAGAGATATTTAAAACACAAAACATATACCGTATTGGGTATGTGGTGGAAAAACAATACAAGAGTCAGAGATTTGGTTACATCGATCCCTGACAACAGAACCAGCCAAAAGTATGTATATTTAGAACCCCCCCCCCCAAAAAAAAGAAAAACCCACACATATGATATGGCTCTCTCTGCATGTGTTTGTCACGCTAATGTCTCTCCTCAAAACACACATCTGCAACATTCACACACTGTACGATGCAAACTGGATTCTTGCACTTACATCGTCAAAACGTGCAGTGCGATTATAAAGCCTGCACCACAAACCTCACTACTCATGTAAGAGGATGACGTGTAAACTGACAGTTAGCGAGGGGATCGCTACACACAAGTCGAGCAACGTTACTGTTAGCAGCTAATGCTACTTCTAACTGGACCCAAGTCAATACAGTGTCACTTTGAAAATACCAAATTCTGCAGGATGACACTGACCCAGGAAATAAAATAACCGTCACCCAGGTCACCAGCTTTTTAGTCAAACATTCATCCTGCTTGGAGACCAGCCACAAAGTTGTTCAGTGTATGACTGTCTACGTTTATACTAAACATCTCCTTCTGGGGCATTCCTGAGTCAGCTTTGAATCACAGTGTGTCTTACAGTTACAAATGTATCTGTGTTGTTAAACAGAATAAAATACAGTCTGAAACTGGAGAAATGCTGATTTCAATCAGGAGCTACCTGATCAAAGAGTAAGTCAACAACCTTATGAATCTCAACAGAATCTCATATTTGGTGCTACAGACACATTTCAGTCCTGGTCCAGGTATTTACCTTGTTGGCAGCTCTGCTGGGTCCATGGAGCTCGTCGGGGTTCAGCAGGCTGCTGACGTCTTGCTCCTCCTCGTTGTTGTAGTCGTCGAATCGAACACGGCACCGCTGACCTTTGACCCACAGAACCACGGCCGGATAAACCAGACCGTCCTCTGAGTACACCGCCCGACACCGAGAACCCGGATTCCAGTCCTGAGCCACACAAACATCAATAAGATACTGAAAATACATTTTACTCACTGACAGAGTTTTACCTGCTTACTTTTACTATAAGATTTCACATAATGGTTGAACTGGTCCCACAGGTGGAAATTTGGGCGTGGCTTTGTTAGTTGGTGAAAGTTACACGGTTAACCTCAGATTTGGGTTAACTGATGGCATCAAGTGGCGTCCCTAGTCAGACGCTATTGTGAAGGACTCCCCATTATCGACAGAATTACTGGCTGAAATTCCACAATTTTCTCATTTAGTCTATTGGCCAATAATATACTGCTCACTGACCTACCGTGAGCTCCGAAAGAGCAACGAAACATTTTACCGTCGGTGGCGTGAAGTGGACGTTACCAGGGAGTTCTTCCTCTGCCTGGGCGGTGCAGCTTTCGGTGTCTTGAGCGCGCACAGGTCCACGTCCTCCTCGTTGCCGTAGCCGTTGAAACGCACTCTGCAGCGCTCTCCGTCCAGAGACACCACCGTCGCCGGATAGACCCGCCCGTCCTCAGACCACACCGCTCGACACTGAGCTCCAACCACCCACTGAGAGAGAGAATCATCCAGATGTGAACTGACAGTTTGTTACATAACGTTTTATTTTATGCTGAAATCATCAGTGGGTTGACAGGACTGGGTATTATTGGAATTTTTTGATACTAGTGGCGATACAAAGTTTAATTACGGACACCAACACAACTTTTTAGATACATCATATAAACATGAGTTTTTAACAGAACCTTATTTTTATTTATCAAGAGAAGTCAAAATTGTCAAATGAAAAGACATTGACCTGGACAGAAGGTCTGGTCCTGGTTTCAATCCAGCAGGTTAGCCCAGTTTTTCATATTAAAGCTGGGTCTATAAACCTGCCCCAGGCCTTTCAGCATGGTCGTTACCTTTGACTCAGCAGGGGAGGTTTCAGCTGCAGGTGGACAAACACTCTGTCCGTCTCCGTCTCCGTCCTGCTGCCTGTCGTCCTGCTCTGGCTTCTCTCTGCTGTCCGTCTCCTCTGAGGCCACACATTCTGTCAGCGTAACGTCCTGCACGGATAGACAAACACTGGCAGTCCAGAATCAAAAAAAAAAAAATCATCATTATATCCAATATGTATTCAAGTGCAGGAACACGATCCCCCAGACTTCATTTAAGAAATCTGCCAAGTTTGGGCTTTCCTGGTTGTGGGTGTAAATTTGGTAAACCCCACTCTGAAAGATTATGGAAGCGTCTTCAACTCACCAGGCATATAGTTGTAAGACCATTTTCAACTTTAGCATCTGTTGAACCTGTAAATCCAACAGTTGTTTTTCTATCAACGCTCACTGTGGGTTTGAGCAGAATTGCATTTTTTAATAAGGACTGTCCTGCAATTAAGTGCTAATTACTGCATTTTCTACATGCAGAATTTTTCATCACTCCAAACTGAACTGTGATAGATCTTACGTTACTTCATATCCTACATGGGTAATAGGTATTAGGTATAGCTTGTTTAAATTTCCAGAACGTTGAATGAGGTTTTGTGGACTGTTTTTCTCTTCCCATGTAAAACTGACAATTTGTGTTTTACTGGTGCCTACTGAAACAGGGGAAAACAACACAGTAAAATGTTAAGTTATTAGTCACTTCTGTTATATTTGCAGCAAAACTAATTATATAATTATATCTATACACAAACATATCTGAAAGTTGAAATTATTCTGCCATAACGATCTTTGGTTATGTTCTAACACGTAGGAGTGCGTTTAACACGAGTCTGCCGATTTAAAATTGCCAGAATTTCGAATGGGGTTTGGTCCAGTGTTCGCTCTTGACATTTGGAACATTGATAATTTAAGGTTACCGTTGTAACGTTGCCTATGACGGCTCGGTGGAGTTACAGTGAAGTGCGACCGAGTCAAGAGTCATTTCTGTTCAATTAGAAGCAAAACGATAATGAATAAAAGTCTGAATGAGCAACGTCTAATAACGATGCCGATTTAAAATAGGGGAAATTTTGAATAAAGTTTGGTTGACTTGACGGGGGGGAAAAAAAAAACGTTGACAGTTTACAGTTTCATCGCTGCCGACTGACAGACAGGTAGCTGGGGATTTTCTTATGTCTGTAGAAGGACGGAAGTACAAGAAAACTTTTCAACCAACCTGTGATATTGCCAAGGTGTTTTCAAACGTCTCCACTAGGGAAGTTTGGTCTTTAACAGCCGCCGAGTCGGACTCCACCTGTAGGAGAAAGATTTAGCGTCAGCCGCGAAGGGACCCGTTAGCTAGCGACAGGCTAAGCTAGCTAAAGCTCAAATCACCAACCGACCTCGGTAACGTCCCACAAACCGGCTGCTCCGTTTGTTTGTGTTAATTAACGGTCACATTTGTGGGCAGCGGGCTAACGGGCGTTTCCCCCGTTATTACTCATTCCCACGGCGTCAGTTTTCCTTAAAACACAAATAATGAAATAATAAACACGTACCGGCTCCGCAGCTCCGTGAGTAAAGCCGATTTCTGTCGGTTCGGTCATGGCTGTCGTCGGTTAAACACGATCATTTCACCAAGGTAACGATTTAACCGCGACAACCGGCGACCGACAACACCTGCGTCAAGTTAAGCTGATCGGACGAGAGAGCTTCCGGCCGGACCCTTCGAAAATAAATAAAATGCGGTTCTTTTGTTTTTCACAAACCTTTCAAAATAAAAGCTTGCTGCTGCATCAAGCTGTCGTGGCTGACGATGACCCAAGTTTTCCTCACACACTCCAGCTGGACTGACATGAATTTCGACGTGTAGGTGTCTGACAGTAGAACAGGATTCCTCATAGATCGACAGGTCTTCTGTTTACTGCAGGTTTCTGCCTTTTTTGTGTGTTTTTGGCCCTGAAAAGCAAAATTCTCACCGTGGAGTGACAGAATGGCGAGGGACCGGCTTTGTGTCGGGACTTTGGTGCCATAAGTGACCGATAACCTCTACCGACCCCCTTTTTGATGATTTTTTTCATGGTTATTATTGTTCAGCTTATCTTTATTCTTAACAGACCGTGTTCAGATGTTTATCATTATAATGTGGCTCACTTAAACTGATTTACATGAACCAGGACAATTCTGAGCTGTCTGTATGTTAATAAAGACACCTTTATTAATAAATAAATATCAAATTCATGAATTCACCGACCAGAAGAGCAGAGGCAAACGTTTGAGGCTGGGCCCCTAGCGACCCACACTGTCAGTTTCCTCATTCCTCACAATTTTGATAATTGATTAATCGTTTAAGTCATTTTTAAGCAAACAAGAAAAAACACATCTGCAGTAACAGCTTCTCAACTATGAACCTTTGCTAGTTTCCCAGTTTTCTATGACAATAAACTCAACATCTTTAGGCTTCAGCTGTTGGTCAGACAAAACAAGAAACTAGAACATGTTCTCTTGTGCTTCAGGGAATAATGATGTGCCTCTTTCAGCATTGTCTGACATTTTATTCACCGAACAATGAACTGGCTGTTGAAGACACTAACCGTCAGATGCGTTGATAATGAAAATAACTGTTGGTTGCAGCCTCACGGTTCTCCGGTGATGGATTAATACGCCCTTCCCTGAGGTTTTCTGTCTGTTCATTAGTGACACGCAAAGTAATTTGATAAAACACAACTTTACAACAAGATGTAAACTACAACAGCTCAGGTCTTCAAGCCAGAGTTGGACGCAGAGTCCAGCCTGGTTTCTAATTCTTCGGCGTGCATCTGGCGACAGAGCCGCGACTTCCGCTGCTGTAGGCAGCGTTTCACAGTCACGTTTCTATGTTCTTTTCAGTCAGTGCACACTGACTACTGGAGCTAATCTACAAACATGAAATTGATATTCTTATTTCTAACAATCACACAGTCACATCTACTTTATATCAGGGGAACACTTTCGAATAAGCGGGTCTGAAGAATCCACTTGTGGATACTGGAAAATTGCTCAAGAAAGAGAAAAGGCCTCTATTGTCGTCGGTGTGAAGTTATCAGACGTTCTAACAGTTCATGTGGATTTTTGTTTGTTTGGATTTCAATGTATCAGCCATTTTATTGATCTCCTTTCTAGGTTTACCACTTATGATCAGCCTTGTATTACCCCGTGTCTGTCTGTTTTTACTTTGTTTGTTTGGTTGTCAGCAGGATCACACGAAAACTACTGAACCGATTTGCGCTGAACTCGGTGGAGGGATGGATCACGGTCCAGGGAGGAACCCGTTACATTTTGGGGCAGATCCGGATCATTTGCTATGAATTTGAATTTTCTCCTCTGAAGTCTGGTGTGTGTGGTTTGACATTGGCTGAGCGCCCTTCTAGATTATTAAGTGATCAAATGTGTTTATGTTGTTTGTTTATTTTGTGACTCGTTGGACTAATGTCCTCTTGGAACATGTGTGAGTGTGTTCTTGTATGTTTTCTGCTGTGACCTGTGTGACCTGTCTCACTTTCTTACTAGTCACTGTGCAGGGTGAACTAGCCTCCCCTTAATTAATTAGGTTGAAAAAGTTATCTTATTTATTATTACTATTATATGTCACTCTTTTTAAATCCTATTTATATGTGTCTTTTTATTCCGCCTTGTTGTCATCGGAATTTGTATTCAAGAGACTGTAACATCCAAAAACAGTGGTGTGATCCTTTAACATCATCATCTTCCTGTTTAGTTTCTGTTCAATCTGAGTTAAACTTTTCCTTTGATTCAACAGTTTCCTAAAAAAAGCAGCTAAAGTCTGTTCAAAGTTTGGATTTGAACCTTTTTTAATTAGAATCTGCAGGTTGGAAGTCTGTGTCCTGTGAAAAACAGAAATCTTTAATAATTTGTTCCATGTTTGTTGTTACAATTTAAAAAAAAAAAAATCAGGGAGAAGCTGATGAAAATGCAAATGACAAACTTCACATTCACCAGCTGAGTATGTTGACTGTTGGTGAAGGAAGAGGATGAGGCTGATGGAGGAAGAACAAAACGAGATGAACTGTGTATTCTGAGAAGCAGTTTAACAGTCCTCTAAATGAACCTCCAGACTGTGGAGGAAAAACGAAAGATTGAAGGACGTGTGAGATGGAAACGAGGCTGAGAGCTGCAGGAAAAACTGCAGACTGAAGACTAAACCAGCAGGAGAGTTCACACTGCAGACACACACACACACACTTACAGCTGATGTGTGTATTGTAAAGTTAAATGTGTAATTAGTCAGTTTGTGGATTCTGAAATTCACGTGGGTTTATTTGCGAAGAGGTTTGACTCCAGAGATTTTCTGCAATAAATTTATAGTAAAAGGAAAAATACACTTGAGAAATTAATCCTGAATTTTAAACCCTAAAACAACCTTAAACAGCAATTTAACTTTACCTTAAAAGTCCCTTAACCTTGATATTATATCTTAAAAAACAGTTAAACACAAGTTTCACAAGCTTTAAAGTTTGATTGGTAAAACTTTAAAGCCTCCAAAACTTTCATTTTTTACACCTGGAAAAACCATTAAACATTAATGTTATGCATGAACTGTTCCTTCAACTTTACAGTAGCTGTATGACTGAGCTGCATCTAATTGTATTTTAATCTGAAGGTTTTAAAACTGTATTAAAACTGAAAGTTTTTTCAACTTGAAGTTGAAAAAACCTCAAACTTTATACCTTCAAACTTTTTTAAAGCCACTAATGCTTAATTGCTACAGGTTAAAAGCCTCTTAAATGTTAATTTTATACCCAAACATTTCATTAAATTGTATTTGTGTATCTAGGAAGTTGAGAAAACTTTAATTCTGTCCCTGAAAAGTTCCTCAAACTTAAATCTCATCTTCTTAAACTTTGAGCTTTCATTTTAACCGGTAACTCGCTTACACAACTCCCATAAAGGATTTTTAGGGCCAATAGAAATCATTTCAGATCCTTATTCTGTGGCTGTTGGAGTAAAATGACCATCTGCTGAGTTTCTGTCATGTGATTCTTTTCTGTGAATCTGTTCGATAAACTCTGAAACTTTCTCTTGTGAACTTTAATAAATCAACGACCGATGATCCTCCGATCAGTCATCGATGAAGCCATCGACACTTCATCGGTGACGGCATGTGATCAGTAGTTTCACATTAAAAGCCCAGAGAGATTAAGACTGAGGTATCGATCGGGATCACTGATTGATTTCATCAGAGCTGCAACCAGTCACGAGATCAGTTTATATCCAATCAGAACTTCACGCTTTTCATTAGTAACAGCTGTGATTGGCTGCTAACGAGCCTGATCAGGCTGCAGTTTGACCCTGATTAACTTCTCCTCGATAATCAATCGGCCCCGAAACACCTCATTTTATCCTTTAATGTGTTTAATTTCCCCATTAAATCTGGATGAGCCTTCATGTGTTTGTCAGTGTGTAAATATCAGTAATTATACTGGAGTCACGGAGTCACTGAGGGTTTGTCTTTATAATGTTAATAATGTGTTTTTAATGTGTGAAAAGACCCATTAAATAAGCAGAAAAGTTCATTAAATGATCAGCGATTGAAATTAAATGGACTCGTGTGACGAACTGAATTTCATCAAACTAAAGTTGCTCAGTTTTTGGGGGTTTTTTTTGTTGCTTTAACATCAAAGAAGCTGAAATAAATCCTCAAACTGAGAAATAAGGTTTTGTCTGGAAATGTTCAATATTACAGAAATTAGCGCTTTAAAAAATGTGGTTTCCAAAAATAATTCCAAGTGAAATTGTTTAAAATCCTTCATCAAAAACTCCCGAAACCAATTTTAAGGCCGTCTCATATTGATTCAGTGAGTATAGATCTTCTTTTTTAAGGAAGGACTAAAGCTGCATCATCACAGAGCTTCGATGAAGAGCTGCAACAACAGGATACAAAACATCTGTGGGATCTATGGTCAGAAAGTTTGGCTCTTTCTGACATTTTCCACACGTCTATGTCCAGCATTTCAATGACTCATAAATAACACACACACCCAAAATCCCCTCCAAAGGGAAATGGAAACAAAAAACCAATCATAAAATCAATGGCTCGGTCAGTCCCTTTATTTATCGGCTGGTGGCAGCAGTGAAACAGAAAGATGGAGTCAAATTTCAAAAATAAGTTTAATGATGCATTAAACATAACTTCATAACATGTTGTAGCAGTAGAGAAAATTAAAATCCTCCTGTAGGAAGTGGACGTGACCAGCAGGTGGCACAGCAGGACCACACGAGTGTATATTTCCACCAGCACTTGGTGAGATTGGGATTTTCTCTCTGTGAAGATAAATCCATGAAGCAAACAACAGTCCTGCAATAACAATGTGAAGATATAATCGGTCATTCAAATCATTTTGCTCCCAGATTTTCAAGCCTTGCATTTCAACCAGGCACCTCTGGGGTCATGAAACAGCTTTTCTAGCCGCTCCGAACACATTTTCATGGGTCTGATCTTTGTCCCGCGGGTTGTCAGGTACAGTTAAGTCTGAACGGAACCGGACGAAAGATCAAGTCTGATCACTGAAAGGCAGCAAACACACCAGAGTCAGACGGTCCGATAATCTTCAGACTCAGATTTATCTATTCCACTTTTGATGAACGCTTCAGGGCCCGTTACGGCCCCTTCAAATGTCCCAGGAGCCTCAAGCACCTTCCAAAACTCCCTCGAGCACCTTTAGAGCAGCTCCTGGAACCTAATTAAGGAGGACCAAGACCCCTTCAACTCTTTTCAAAAACCTCCAAACCTCATCGCGTAAAGGGCTTTTGGTCAAAAGGGTTTGTTCATTGGGCCCATATGTAAGTGGCCTGTCCCCAAGGAGAAGAAAAGCAAGGGCTAAAATTCAGAGAGTTGAGGAGCGTGAAGGTAGAGGAGACCTAGCAGAGATTATGAAAATACCATCGACCACGTAAACACACACCGAACTGTGCAACTTGCCTGCCGATTCCAAATTATTTCAGGTTTCATATCTGGAGGCCCCTGAAGGATCAATCGGAACCCCTTAAGGTCTCCCTGAAACCGCAAACCACCTGTAAAACTCCCTGGAGAAACTTCAGAACCCTCCAATGACTCATGAAACTCTTCTCAGAAACCAAACCCCTTCGGCACTCATCAAACCCCCTAAACCATCCCCAACAGCTTCTCCAGGACTCCCCCTCTGCACGCGCCCCTGTTCGGGAACCGGTTTTGCAGAGAGTCCTGGTCTGACACCGGGTTGTCCCAACATGTCCCGCTGCTTCCACGGCTGCAGTGTCGCCGCGGGGCCGCTGAGTGGCGTCTGAGACCTGGTTTTACTCTGCAGACAGTCTGGCCCAGTCCTGCAGGATCTGATCACGAACGGGGGAAAGACCACGTGCGTGTGACACCAATATGTGGGGTGAAGACGTGAAACGTGCACGAGGAGCGGGATGAACGTGTGTGCATGTAATCAAATAAAGGTTCGCATCTACGCATCTGAAGATTAGGTTTCTGTTTTGGGGGGTTTTATAACGTGGTTCTGCTCTGCAGGCCTCGGGGAGCAGCTGCTTAACAGCTCTGATCCTGGGTCCCGGGATATTTTTAGCCCGGATGGAGGCATCGAGAGGCAGCAGCGCACCGAGGCCAGAAACTGCAGCTGCGGACCACCAAAGGTCCGGCTGCGAAAACGAGAAGCAAAAGTGCCGTGTGAGTTTCTGGAGAGTCGCTCCTCGTGCTTTTTCCATCTTTTATTTATAACTCTGCTCTTGCACAACCGGCCGCCAGGCCTCCGTTACACAATGCTGGATCTGCTCGGCTCCCACGCTCGTGCACCGACACGGGCCGGTCACCTGCTCCCGCCTCCCTCCTGTACCTGGGCAAGGACCGGGCTCCATCTAAAAAATGATTTCTTCACGCACCGCCGCAGCCGCGCGGGTGCGATGCGGACGCGGTGCGGGGCGGGAGCTCGCTGTCGTCCGGCTGCGATTCAGGTCAAGTCCCCCCGTGCCTCGGGAACCGATTCTGGTGGCGGGGGGGCGGCGCGGGGAGGAGGCTCTGGAAATTCCTCCGCTCAGAAAAAAAACTCCCAGTAAACAAACTGGGAGAGTGTGAGGAGAAGGAGGAGGAGGGAAAGAGCGGGGGATTCTCCGAAACCCCCCACGTGGGGCGTCCGCCGGCTGCTGCGCGTTCAGCCAATGGGCGCGGAGCACGGGGGATCTATTGACGGCGGCCGACCAATGAGGGAGCGAGCGGCCGGGCGTGGTGACGCCCGCCGCGGAGAGCCGGAATAAAAGCGCGGAGTTTCGGCTCTCGGAGGCAGAGCTCTCGCGTCTCACCCGCGGACCTACCTCCGAAACCCGTTCCTCTTTTCGACGGACTCTGGGACGAGCTTCGTACCGATCTGGATTACCGCTCGCAGGGACTTTATTCCGGGAATTTAACGGGACAGCAGCCTCTCCGCGCTGTGGATTTCTCTTCTTATCCTGGATCTTGTGGATTATTTTACTGACTTCAACATGACCCTGGAGGAAGTCGTTGGATCGAACAGCACCGAGAAAAAGTAAGTTTCTGTCGCGTGAAACTCGTGACTGACGCGTAATTGCGCACTGGCACGAGGCTGCATCTGAGTCCAGGTCAGAGCGCGGCTTGTAGGCTTAATCCCGGGTCCTATTGTAGAAGGTCCCGTGGTTCCAGGCTTTACTTACGGGTCTCGGAGCTTCTATCGTCAGCGTCGGTGCAGCTCTCGTGTGCGCGCTCTGCCGGTTTCGGTCTCATCTCTAACCGCCTCTGTGTCTCTCTGCAGGATGGAGACGGTGAGTCAGGCTCTGGAGGAGCTGCTGGTCGCAGCCCAGCGGCAGGACTGTCTCACCGTGGGGGTCTACGAGTCCGCCAAGCTCATGAATGTGTAAGTAGAGGCTTGACTCTCCGCAGCGGCGGATCTTCTGATAGCCGCACGCGACGATGTGATGCGATGTTAACTGGTTGTGTCCTCTTCCTGTCCCGCAGAGACCCGGACAGCGTGGTCCTGTGCCTCCTCGCCACCGACGAGGAGGACGAGGACGACATCGCGCTGCAGATCCACTTCACGCTGCTTCAGGCGTTCTGCTGCGACAACGACATCAACATCCTGCGGGTGTCCGGCATGAGGCGGCTGGCTCAGGTGCTGGAGGAGGACACCGAGGACGGCAACGGCAACGAGCCCCGGGACCTGCACTGCATCCTGGTCACGGTAAGTCGCGATGACACGCACGGTTACGATTTTTGAGTCTGTAGAGCAGCTGGAACAAATGTCGGAAGCAAACGACGCGTCCGCCGGAGTCTCACCCTCCTTCCCGCCGTGTTTTGCAGAACCCCCCGGTGCAGCCGCTGCAGTGCCAGGCCCTGCAGGACGTCAGCAGCTTCTGCGAGGAGAGCCGCTGCAGGAACCAGTGGGTGCCCTGCCTGGAGCTGCAGGACGGCTGAGCCGCGCTGGGCCGAGCCGAACCGAACCAGACCGCTGCGGAGCGGTGAGAAAGAGTGGAAACAGTCCAAACAGCCGTCCTCGTGCAGAAGAGGAGTAACGGCGTTTGAGTGAAGACGGGGGCCGAGCCGAGCCGAGCCGAGCCGAGCCCAACCGGGGGCCCTCCTGCCGCCTGATGGCGCGCGAGGTCCCGGTACCGGGCGGGTTGTGAAAGCGGACCGGACTGTGCAGGAGGCTCCGGGTCCTGGAGCCGCAGAGAGAGGAAGATTTTCCTTCTTTTTTTTTTTTTTTTTTTCAATGAAGTGTGGCGCGTGCTGATCGACAGCACCTGGATGTCAGGTGACTGAACTGAACCGGTGAATGAATGCGTGAACTGAGGAGCCGCACCCGAGGCTCCGGACTACCTGAGCAGCAGGTGCTGCAGGTGTTCCGCTCACCTGTCTGCTCAGAGCATGTGACGTCACGGCGTATTATGTCTCGTTATTGGTGACGCAGTGGAGTTCCACTGATGTCACACCTGGGTATTTAAAGTGAGCAGAGGTAATATATGAGTGAATCCACCTGTTGCCTTATTCTATCTGAATAAATAATTGAAGGAGAAACGACTGATTTCTGAGTGTTTCATCCAGGAGGGGGGTGTGTGTGTGTGTGTGTGTGTGTGTGGGGGGGGGGGGGGTTCTGCAGCTTCAAAGAGCTATGTGACGGTTCAGACGTGGTCTCAAGGTTCATCTTAGGACCAGGTTCAGGTCAGAGTAGGGTTGATCTTTATGTCACCGAAGGTTCTCACAATTTAAAGAGCAACAAAAGTGTGTGTGTGTGTGTGTGTGTGTGTGTGTGTGTGTGTGTGTGTGTGTGTGGGCTCAGTTTGCGTATGAATCACCACGTTGCAGCGATAATGACTGAAGAATGGTTTAATGACAACTCCTGTAGAAATACCCAATGATTCCCTCCGGTGACATTCAACCTCCCAGAAAACTGGAGGAAACCCATTATAACCCCGGGGGCGTGTGGCCAGGCCTGTTCTCGCCCCGATCGGTAGGTGAAAAGGATAAAACCCGGTTGGATTTGGCGGAAAGTTGATCCTTTAAACAGGCAGGTGACACATACCCTAAATGGCCAAAAGTATGCAGACACCTCTGTCCTTACTATAGTGTCATTTCCCAGTATGAGCAGCTTAGTTCCAGTGAAGGAAAACCTTAATTCTACAACACACAATGTGTTAGACCAGTGGTTCCCAGCTCATGCATGGAGCAATGCAGGGCTCATTCCTCGGCCCTTACCCATTCTCCATCCGTATACTGCCTTATGTGGAACATTTCACAAGCATCATATCAGTTTCCATTTTTGTGCGGATGATTCTCACACCCCTTAGAGTTTGAATGATATCATGCAACGCAGCAAACCTCGGGGTCTCTGCCTTGTGGAAACGAAAAACTGGTTATCTCAGAACCTCCTGTAGTTTTACTCACTTACGATAGAAAGTTATTGTCATAGAACAACTTCCAAGTAGAAAACCTACAACTTGATCCTTTTTGTTTTAATCTACACAGCATTTGCAAATGTGGTGTAATCCCTGCTTTTAGTACACCCTGATCAGACTGCGTCAGTACAACCTGTTCAAACATCCAATAGAAATTTGGGTTGCCTGTACTTGTCAGAGTAGAGTTTTTGAAGTTAGGGTGCCCACACACTTTTGTCCATGTATTAAAACGTCTGAGGACTGCGTGGGAAAGCAGAGAATCCGTTTCAGAGTCCTGACTGTGACCGTGGCTGGAGGCGGAAGATGGACGGTTATGTGAGGAGAGCGTTGGTGGAGATCTTCACACACCGCCTCCGTTTCCATGGAGCCATTTCAAGTGTGTGTTCTTGTATGCATATCTCTGTGGGGGCCAATTTAAGTTTTAGACCTTCAGTCAGGACCTTAAAAAGGGCTGACTGAAGGTTCAGGTTGCAGAACCCGGTTTAGGTTAGGGAATGCATTAGGCCGATGGGAATCCTCACGTGTAGAAAGACAAACGTGTATGTGTGTGTTTTCAGATCCGTGAATAGCTGTCTATTCTTTTAACGTGGGAGTTCAACCTTCAGCGGAGGGTTCAGTTCATTCTTTAAGACCACAGGGAAACTGGCAGTTACTCCAGTACAGTGTTGACAAGGGTGTAACCTTGGAATTACAAGATGAAAAAACGAGTCACTTCTACTGAATCATGTTTGCTTTTTAAACAGCTTTGTTATGCGTAGTTTCTGGACAAAAGAAGTCTCTGCGGACTGAAGTCCAAGAGCAAGTATTTCACGATAAAGGCAATCCGTCACTAAAACTTCGCCCGGTCAGATGCTCGACAAAAGGCAGGACTTAGGCAGATAATGTGCTCTGTCGGCTCCACAGAGAACTGAGGACAAATCATCCTTGTTTCAGTTCTAAAACCAAGAGCCCCATCATCGTAGCTACGAAGCTCAGCATCTTAAACCTTAAATGAACGTTTTTTTGGCTCATCTGTCCATGTTTTCCATCCCATAAGAGAGAACCGGACTCGCAGGAGGAGTCGCCGATCTGTGAGACCGACCGGGGCTGAAGGTTAAAGTTTTTACTCTGGCTGTGTGAACGTCTGAGCGGTGGTTGTCTCTCTGATCGAGTGCTGGAGTTTATTCCACAGCAGCGGAGCAGAGTTTGTTAGCGAGACTGATTCGATCGATCGATCTTAACGAGACGTCCTGTGATCCGACTGTACGTATAAGGTCTGAGGAGTTCTGACAGGTGAGGAGGTGATACCTGGATGAAATGCGGTGGTGGAGCCCTGGGTTACGCCCTGGCCCCCCCACTTACCACCACACATGGGACCATATTTTGGGTCAATCCTTTTCCCTTACTTGAGCAGAGCGAGATCTGACCTCCTGCTGTGCTCGTTTTCCATACAACCCTACAACGTCCTCGCAGTGTCTGTTTCCTCCAACATTCCTCCCTGTCCTCCTTAAAACTACAGCCACAAAAAGGGCCCAAAACATCCAGGACTCGTTGCGTAGAAGGATTTTCTTTCCCAAACCATAACAACCGGCACTGATGTCGCTGACAAATAGATTGCATTTCCTGCGGCTGCTTCACAATAAAAGCTACCACTGTAAATGATGCTGCTCGTTTCTCTCTCAGCTCCTTCACATTCACAATACTATCTGGTGCTTGTTTTAGATACATCATCATCTGACCTCTGTAAAGCGCCATGTCACACAGACAACATCTGAACAGGATACCGATTTCTGGGCCACCCCAAAGCGAGTACTGGTGTCACCCACCCCTGTTAGAAATAAGAGAAGCTGATTCCATGAAATCATTCATGTGTTTCTCAAGAGTCAGAGGCGACTGCAGGTCGCCGGCTTCCTTCCGTCAGAGTCTCTGCACTGAAAAGACAGGTGAAACTAGCCAGTAGTGTGTGTGTGTGTGCGTGTTGTATGTCCCTTGAGACGAGTCAAATTTAAAGTCTTCACAGGTCTTTCAGGTCTCTGAATGCAGAGTTTCAGAATTACAGTAAATCTTTAGGATGTGATGCCCATGCACGGCCGGCCTGTGGCTGTCCGTTATTTTTGATGGTTCCCATGTTTGACCAGGTCAAAATTTGAGACCTGTCGTTTTTGGTTCCTTTTTTTATTATCGAGTACTTTCAAGCGAAACCTGAGAACAAAGGAGCCAAGTCAAGACTCAAGTCCTCATTTTTGTGACCTAAGTCTGTCTCGAGCTAGTGTCCAGTTGGCGGAGGGTTAGCGTGTAAGCCCAGTGACTTTAGATCCAGCCTCTAAGTAGCTTGTAGCTAACAGGGTACACCACGTTCGCTATCGTTATGGCAGAGCCTCAGTATTTTTCTCCATCATTTAACAAATGAACCAGCAGAGAACAGCATGTTTTCTGTCCCCTCTGAGTTTTTCTTATGCTGCTGACCTTTGAAAGTTATTTTCTGCTCCTGTGATGTTATTCTTGAGAGGTTTGGGTGGTTAAATGTTTCTATAAAGACACAGAGAACTCTGAGTTCGTCCAGCTGTGTGTGTTTGCAAGAAACCTGCTGAGCTGTAAACTCAGGCTCAGTCCGCAGCCAAGTCCGTACAAACAGCCACTGGCCTCTGCCCGTGATGTCACATCCTGTTGTAACCACTCCTCCTCCAACCTCTCTCTGGAGGTGACGGGGACTCCGCCGCTCTGCTGACGCCACAGGCCTGTTTGCCTTGGCAGCCGGCCCATCCCCGCCGGGGCCTGCGGCGCGGAGTTGGCCACGAATCCTCTAACAACAGGACACACTCCTCCAGGTGACGGACAGCTCGGCTCGGCCAATCAGCTACCAGTGCAAGGTGTGAATCCTTGGACGTGATCTTTGTATCTGTCACATTTCTGGTTTGAAGCCACCCTGCAGCTCTGCGGATTCACACTTTCAGCTGCTGTGTGTGAGGTTTCGCTCTAGAAAGTTTCACTTTAGCAAGTTTCACTTTAGCAAGTCCTGACAGGTGATGAGAGGTCTTAACCCCTGATCCCTCGGCTCTTTTTGCTCAGTTTTCCCTCTCCTCCTTTACAGGCCTTTGGCAGAGCCATTTCACATCTGGACATGTCATGTCATAGAATTTTATTTTCAGGAAAAGATACTAGAACAGGTGTGTATTTCCCCTCAGTTCTTGCCAGGTAATTTAGAAAAGCCATCAACTGCATGGGAATGGACAGGTTTTATATATATTTTTAAAATCTATTTTCTAGGCCTGTACGTCCAAAGGTTTCCAACACACAATAGATTTGTGTATGTGGGTGGATGGAGGAATATTCTTGTTCCAGGAACATACTGTAAGATCCATGCTGATTAGAAATTCTGAGCCTCAGTAATGTCAAAAATTGCCTGCATCCCTCAATATTATTTGAAGTTAAGGTAAAGAACAGCCACCATCCATCCATCCATCCATCTGTCCATTCATCCATCCATCCATCCTCCATCCGTCCAAAAGTCCATCCATCCATCCATCCTCCATCCATCCATCCATCCATCCATCCATCCATCCACCCTCCATCTATCCATCGACCCTCCGTCCATCGATCCATCCATCCATCCATCCTCCATCCGTCCAAAAGTCCATCCATCCACCTTCCATCCATCAACCCTCCATCCATCCATCCATCCTATATCCTCCATCCATCCATCCATCCATCCATCCATCCACCCTCCATCCATCCATCCAAGCATCCTCCATCCTCGCATCCAAAGTGGAAATTAGTTTCTGGAAAAGATGATAGAAAAGTAAAATGTGATTATTTGTGAAAGACTTCAGACTGTCGTCCTCTCTCAGAATATATTCTCCATGATACAGATTCAATGGCAAATAATAATCATGCAGAGAAAAATCTTTGTAATGAATAAAGAAAGTTGTTTGTTTATTATTCTTTTGTTAATCAGGTCTGAGGATCCACTTTATTTAATACAACAAATACAAAACAAATGCAATCTAAAAGGTGTGAGTGACCCACTTGAATCTATTGAATCTACTATTTGTCCTCTTCGGTATAAACCTGCAGTGATGTTGTGATGTGGTTTCAGATCCGTCTGTCTCAGCTGCGGCGTCCAATCACCAACAGGTTTCTAATAAAGGGGACGACCTTCAAGGCGGAGGACCGGAACAATTTCTGGGTCGAGGGAGGAGCAAGGAACGATCAAGTACGGGACCTGGGATGTTCAGTCCAACTTCTTCGTACAATGAAACATACTGCCATATTGTCATGTCCAAGATGGTGCAGCCTGCATGGGATTCGTTTGCAGACAAAGGTCCGTTTTGACACGTTTCCTTCTACCACTAACTAACGGACAGTGCTGACTTTTGAAGGAAGAGAGGGTTCACCGTGGAAGATCTTTAGGCTGGATCCAAGCCTCCACCTTCTGGACTGAGCTCTCACAGATAACTAAGTTATTGTGAAGTAATGTGAGAAATTCTGCAAGGTCATTTGAAGTGCACATTGTTTTATAGACTGCAAACCCACAATATAAGCAGACATAGAGGTAGTGCTAATGTCAGAATATACAATAAAAAGTAATAAATGTGTCTGTTGTTCATGGACAGTGGCGGCATTGGAGGCGTTTGCCATGTCTTTATAGCTGGTAAGGGATGGTTGTCATGGTTACATAATATCAACTATCAATAGTGCGTGTGAGGACATGACTCTGAAGACAAACAGCTCACGCCCAGACTGTACACTGAACCGAACTGAGCTGACATCAGTGACGCAGAGAGACATTACTCTGACTGACTGTCTGATATTTTACACATGCAACAAGAGATGAATGCCGTTTCCATCAGGTAGAAACCTTGTATCTCCAAGACCCGCTCATACAGGCCGAGACAGCCTCGTTTCACCTTGATGATGCACTGAGCTGTGTAGTCTCATTACAGTAAACTTAGAGCCTGTCACTGTGGGATGAATTAAAACGAAGATAAATATGGATTAAGTAACAAGGTTTAGACAACATATATATATCGACAGAAATATTAGGAATATTTAAAAGTACTATGGTAACATTAGAAATTGCAATCCAGATTCCAAGTAAATTATAACTCTGGTGATATTCTATATATATTCTTCTCATCAATAAATCGCATGTACAGACGCAGAGAGCTCCATCGTTGTCCGAGAACACACACACTGTGTTTTATTCTGACTCAGTCCCACACACACTCAAATACTCACTACAGCACCAGATGCGGATTAATCCGCCGCTGAAAATAGTCCCCAACAAATGCACTGTTTCCTGCTGTTTGTGTGATGAAAAAACTACAGTGAGCAGCTGTTTTAGGTCCATCTCAAGGTTTGATTTGGGACTTGTTGGTCGTGACTTGGGACATAATGTGGCACTATTTGGTCTTGACTTGGGACCTGTTTTGGGACCTGGTGGTCTGGACTTGGGACATAATGTGGCACTATTTGGTCTTGACTTGGGACCTGTTTTGGGACCTGGTGGTTTGGACTTGGGAAATAATGTGGCACTATTTGGTCTTGACTTGGGACCTGTTTTGGGACCTGGTGGTCTGGACTAGAAATATACAGAACACGGTTGGTCTGTGGTTTGTGTCCCACCTCCTACCGTCACAGTCAACATTGGTTTCTTTTAACTATGAGCATCTACGAGAATCAACATCTTTCTGGAACCTTAACCGAGAAGATTTAGTTGCCTCCAAACCAAACCTTAACCGGAAATGTGGCAAATCAGAAAACCCTCATGTGAACAGACATTTTTTTAAAAAGCCATATTGCCTATTTTGGAGGAAACTGACAATCAACCCGATTTGTCGGTGAGATAGAAGGACATTTTTATTATTTGCAGTTTTTTCCACCTCTCCTCCGTGGTGCTTGATTAAACGATGCGATCCCTCTCAGCTCCGTGATGGTGACGACCCTGTGCCTGTGTGTGTTTGGTCTGTTTTCATCAGATGAAACTCAGCCTGTCACAGATCTCAGGAATAACGGCCTTATTTTTAGACAAACGCCCAGCGTGTCACTCCAGCAGCTATTTCTGTTCGGCAGCGGCGTCCGTGAACAGCGAGGAGGCTCTCTGCTCTGAGCCCTGCGTCACGTCGCCGTGGAAACAGACGGAGCTCGGCGATTGGACCGTTCAGCTGAGCGGCCGGTGGGAGCCCGGAGCTCCGGTCGTCTCTAACGAGCCCGGGCCGAGCCGACCGACACGTCGGCGCGTTACGTAGGGAGATCCTGCTGCAGCGTCACTGACCATGTAAGGCTGCTTCAGGATCAGCGGAGAGCATCAGAGAGATGAGTCACACAGGAGGGGGAGAGGAGGACGGTAAAAGGGATGAATAATGAGTCGGTGAGAGGCAGAGATCGCTGATTCAGAGAGAAAAAGAGGAAAATCATCAAAATTTCAGATTCCTGACCGAGTTCGGGTTATTGAAGGCACCATGAACAATCATCTCTGAACTAGAAAAGCATTTCTTTCCTTTTCCGGATCTCCTGTGCAGCTAACAATCACTGCTGTCATGTGAAAACCTTGTTAGTCCGGTGTGGTTGATTCTGACCTTCTAGTAGCAGGATCTTTAAAGCAGTTCTGAACGGCCAACGTGAAAACTCTTTAATGATCAGGAGTCTGGGGTAGAGATCAGCCGACAGAGAGTCACCAGCTGAGCTGTGAATGCGATGTGTGAATAAGGAACAGTTCTCTAGTTTGCTGTCTTGGGTTTCAGACTCGATGTCGAGTTATCTTGTCACGTGCAGGAGCAGAGCGGGTCTTCGTGTTGGCCGTGTTGGTCAGGTGTCTTAACTTTAACGTGATCGATCATTCGCCCCCTGTCTGTGCTGGTCCTTCAGCCTTCAGGAGGCCCCCGGCGAGTCACATTTGATCCAGATCTGCGCATCGGGGCGCAGTGTGTTCAGACCCTGCTGACTGGTCTTTGTCTCAGTTTTGATGTCATTTCTGCTAATTCGACTTCTTCATAACATCCCTTCACAGATCAGAAACGCAACAATGACTGAATGTCTCTCTCTCTCTCAGGAATGTCAGGAATCTAGCTCCACATGCTCTCTCCCTCTTTTTCTCTCTCTCCAGGCGCCGGTTGACTTTTGCTTTTTTACATCCTCTAATTTGCATATCTGGCGCCACTTTACAGTGCCAAGACACACACACACACACACACACACGGTTACAGTTCCATTACTAGTTCCATTGGAAGTAGTTACTTTTACTCAAAGTAGCAGCTTCTCTCTGCTTTTTCACATCACTCGTTCCAAGAAACATCTCGTGAGAAGTAAAAAATTGCAAACATTAATTGTTATGGGTGAACAATAACTACTGAGTGATGGCTGTGCAGATACACCCATACATGGGCACCGTGCCCATCCCTGGTGGGCAGGATTTATTGCTCTGATTGATGTGGGGGGATTTTATACTTTCATGCAGTCCTTTAATTATTTAATTCTATTTGAATTGTCTGGAACGTGTTTGTCTGTAATTTTTCGCCCCAACCTCAGTAAAGAGCGCAGACCCAAAATCCCTCTGTTTTTCAGCACATCCATTAGTCAGAATTTGAGTCTTGTCCAGGGAAACTGTGCTTACTCTTTAATATATGATACATGTCTGTCTCTGAGCTGCAAACACACATAAGTACATACCCAAACAAAGGATCACAAGTTTCACTGAAGTGTTTTTCTGTTTCTTTTGAGACAATAGCTGGAGACTCATGTAGTTTTTCTCATGTGCTTAGTGTAAAAACATCCTGCTATTGGAAACAACACTCTAGTGACCCCCAACACTGTGCAAACACACAGGTGCATCAACCTCTCTGTTGTGTTTTCTTTTCTTTATTATGCTGTTCTATGTTCTGCTCAGTGAGATTCAGTTAACAACACTTGATTAAATGACCTCCGATGTACAAAACGTGTTTCCGGAGCAGCGGCACCACTGATCGGTCCCATCGTCATGTCATCGACACGACTCTGCACCTCTGACAGAGAGCAGGTCTGATGTCGTCACAGCAGACGTATTGTTCAGCGCTGATCCATGCTGATTACACACCGACCTTTGACCTCAGCACGTCCTGACCCCGAGCAGGTCAGAGGTCTGTCGCTGCGGCAGAGACGCAAACACACAGAAGCACTCTGAGCTAAGAGGCCGAAACTTCGGGGAGCTCAGCTGCACAGGAAAACTGGCTGCACGTTTTCCAACCAGGTCCAAGTCATATGCTCAAATTATGTCGCCATGCGTTTTTCTTGATGTCTGCATCGTTGCAATGAGCCCAAGGTAGAATTGATGGCCTTTCTCTACGCCTACGATCGCACACAGTATATCCTGTGTGTGTAAATACACTACCTTGTCACGCCCTGCGCTGGAAACGTGAAAATGGGACTGCTCCTCTTCCCGGCTCCCAAGAATCACCAGCAACGACGATTTCGGCCCTCGAACTGTTTATTTCTCACCAGGTGATAAGGGGACATTTTGACTGCAAGCTGAGTTAACAGCCAAATAAGAAACAAAATGGAGCTAAATTTTTCAACCTACAATCACCTACTCAAACACGCATCCCAGCGATGATGTAAACACTGGCACGGCGCCGGTTCCGCTGCTGGTTGTAGAGGACCTCAGCGTGGAACGATGGACCTGAGTTCATTTTCTGCAGAACTGTTCAACCGACTGTTGCATTAGATTTGGTGAAAAGAGCATAAGGACTTGTTCAGGACTCGAGCGGACCTGTTGGGCCTGACTTGGGACTCGGTACTTCAGAGCCAGGACTTGAGACTTTTGAAACAATGCTTTTGCAGGTCCAAATGAAGTTGTAGCAGTTGAGAGGCAGGTCACAGAGCCGTGTTTCTGTTTGTCTACACATTGTTCACAAGTTGTTTCTGATGTTTCTTAACATTCACGTGCTCATCGGTCTGCTCTGATCGGCAGCATGAACACACAAACAAGAAACCGCACCACTTCCTGTGCGTGTGTGTGTTCGGGGGGGCTGTGTGTTTAGAGTGTGGGGGGATTTTTACTGGCAGTAAAACCAGAAGTTCACTTTTTCTTCCACCTCTCAGCGAATACTTTCCTGTTTGTGTGCGTTTATCAGTCTGATATGGTTCCATCTTCATGTTCACTATTCCACTCAACCCTATCACCGCTCGGAGCACTGATATCAGAGCCTTCCGCAAAACCACAGATTACATTCAGCAACACAGTTTTAAAGCTGGCATTGGTTCATTGGAGTAAAATCTCAGACTCATCTCTCTGGAAATAGGAAACGGTGCAAGCTCGGTGACGTAGTGACCGCTTGCACTCTTATCTGCTAACGAGACAAGAGGTTGAAACCGTTAATTAAAGTGAATGTGCCATTAACAGCAGACCTTCCTGCAGCTGCTTTGTTTCTACTGCAGCTGGATTGTGGCACACACAACTCATATTCAGGCTGAATCCAAATATCTGGGCGTCTGCTTGAGGTGCAGGATACGCTCAGAATATAATCCATAATCCACATTGAAGCAATCTGGATGTGATGGTGTAAAATACGAAGAAATAAATATCAGTACGGTTAAGAACCGTTTAAAAAAATACTATGAGATGCGTTACAGGACCAGGAGGACACATGAGGTCTTTAAGTCCAGCCTCGTAGCTCATTTCATCCCCTCGCGGTCCAGCAGCCGCGCAGACTGGACGTTGAAGACGTCAGAGTATGATGAGGTCTGTGAGAGCTCAGTCCAGAAGGTGGAGGCTTGGATCCAGCCTAAAGATCTTCCACGGTGAACCCTCTCTTCCTTCAAAAGTCAGCACTGTCCGTTAGTTAGTGGTAGAAGGAAACGTGTCAAAACGGACCTTTGTCTGCAAACGAATCCCATAATTCCACCCAAACCACAGCATTTCTGTCAGAAGAGTTACTGCTATAACTGTGTGTGTCTGGGCCCTAAAGCGCAGCACGAGACACGAGGACCGGCGGACGGAGTAGGATCAGTTTACACCTGGAAAAGCACCTGGATGTGCTGCTGAGCTGAGCAAAAACACAACCTAACGGACAGTCAAGAGATACGACTGTTATCCAATCCTACCGCAGGGTACAAAAAACTGTTTAATACAGTGGCAGTTTGGGGTTCAGTATCTTGCACCTGTGGACAGGTGGAGCAAGGGTCCGATCCACCATCCACTCTACGACTCGGATTGACGGTTTAAAAAAAAGACCCGGCCCCTTGAAAAACGCAGGGTCACCCCGCAAGAATGTTAGACCTGAGGCTGAAGCCGCTCCACCACCTGGTCTACAGACAGCCTCAGTTCAGCTTCAGGTCCAGAAGCCTGCACACACATCAGGTCAGAGGCAGCAGGTGAGCTGAAGACTCTGGACTCTGACGGTTTACGGCAGCAGGAGACCGGACAACTGTCTTCGTATCAACGTCTCTGAGCTGCAGGTGTCCCCGTCCTCTGTCCATCAGGCAACAAAGACTGGGGGCTGCTCTGTTGTCTGTTGCCACGGCAGCTGGACAGCAGACAAACCGTTTGACATAATGTCCGCATGTCACTTCTCCGTCAGTGAGACCTCGGCACGAGCAGCTTCAGGTGGACGATGACCTGCTCATCTTCAAACCTCAGGAGGATAAAGGGCCGGTTCACCAATTTAACATCAAGGTTTGCACGTCAAAACAAAACAAAACTAGAAAGACGACGTTCAGCAGAGCGCAGACCTCCACCAGGGCCAATGTCAAACCACACGCACCAGACTTCAGAGGAAAAAACAGTATAATTCACAGTAAATGATCCGGATCTGCCCAAGAATGTAACGGGTTCCTCCCTGGACCGTGATCCATCCCTCCACCAAGTTCAGCGCAAAGCGGTTCAGTAGTTTTCGTGTGATCCCGCTGACAAACAAACAAGAAAACAGACAAACCGTGACCTTTAAAATATTCCTGTCTCTGCAGCCTCGTGGGAGCTGTAGTTGTTGTAGTTGCTCTTAATCCCTTAATCACGTGTATTGTACAGTTAATTAACACACAGAAGAAGAAAAACATCTATTTTCATCTTTGTGACGAGACATCCTTCAAATAATCCACTGGTTCATTCATCGTAAGAAGCAGAATTTTCTCACACACTCCGTCCCCCAGTTTACCCGAGAAATTCAGAATCACCAAACCTGGAGATACATGGTTTTCGGCGTCGCTGGGCGGAACCGCGTTCGCTTCAGATTTGGACTTTGACCAGCCCCGTACCGTCTGAACGGGATAGTGACTACGTTCAGTCGTCTGTCGGTGCCCACGAGGCCCCTTCTGGACGTGGACCGATGAGGAAAGAATTCACACTGACCTGTGTAATTATCACTTGTTCCCGTACAGAGCTGCACCGGAAATCTTGTTAGTGAGGAACAAAGCTGCTGAAACACGATCACAGCGTCTAGATGAGAGTTGTGTCGGATTGAATCTGGTTCAAATCATTAACACCAATTTATACTCATTATTACTCACTAGCCTAAAACACTGAAAATGAAAGATTCCATGTGAGTGTTCATGTTTGGATGATAATGAGACAGACATCACTTTCACTTTCTCCACACAGTGTAAACGTGGCTGCGGCTGCAGGACGTCAGGACGAACCTGAGGCTGTCAAACCACGTCTCATGTTGGGAGGAACACTCCTCCAGCTCGTCCTCCAGTTTTTCCAGACCAGAATAAAAGCGAAACCACAACCTGGAGGCTCCATTTACAAAGCACTCCTTTTATCAGCGGCTCCCGTAGACGTCAGAAGCCATTTTATAAAACATTCCAAGGACGATTTTAGGTTTTAGCTCTTTTCTCTGCAGCTGCTGTGATCAGAGATACAGAACTTGTGCACCCTTTTATAACCAGCGATGGGGGGGACGTAACCAAAACCCCCTTAACCCAACCTCTCGCGGACGAAAACAAAGATTTACCATAAAATTCAAACAAAAATACTACGTCAACCACGAATTGCTCCGTCCCAAAGACACAGAACTGAACTGGAAAATGAGGCAGGGTAGAATAAGACTCAGACAACAGGGAGGTTTTTCCTCTGCTGAACTATAAATACCTCCTCTGGACGCCAACGGTTATTTTTATCCCAGCTGAGGCTAAATTTACTGCGCCGGGCGTCTCCCCGCCCGTCCTGCGGCAGAATAACCCCCTACCCTCCTCCCTCCTCCACCCACCCCTCCTCCCCCGACTCTCCACTGTGTTCGGGAGCCAAACCCCGGGCCAGGAGGCCACTGAGTTTATGTGAGGCTGCTTTAACTCAAAAATGGGTCAAACAGAAGCAGAAAAGCTTCATGAGAACCTTTTCAATCTCCAATTTATCAACTCATTTCCGTCTTTCATGTTGGAAAGGAGCGTTCCCACTTTAACGTGTTTTCCATTCATCCATAAATTCTGCAAATATCTCCACTTTACAGTCCTTTCTTTCTCTAATCTGGGTCGTTCCAGTAATTCCTGTTTTCACTAAATTGAGTGATAAGAAAACGTAGAATATTTCAACCGGTTTCCAATAGATTGTTTTAAACAATAAATTGTCTCTAAATTTAACAGTTGTCTGCATCATGAAAACAAGACAGGACACGAGGCAGGTCCACGCAGCAGGAACAAGAAAAATGAAACAACTTGATTTTCATTGAAAAACAAGTTGAAAACTCCAAAACACAGGCAGATGTTTTAATACTCACTTTGTGGACTCAGTCACAGGAGATTTTTGCAGTATGCAAGTCAAACTAATTGTGTCATAAAGCTTCATTGTTTTTTAAATAGAAGTGGAGGAAGGTGACGTGCCAGTGCAGGAAGGATATTTCAAGACAGACGAGAGAAAATAACTCCCACACACTGAAATCTTCACACTAGAAGCATTTAGTCGCTGGCTCTATTTAGTCACAGGAGTCAGACAGGATAAAAAGACACTGCAGTGACTGGCCCCGAGACACAACCCCTGTTTATCCCCGACAAAAGACCATACTCCCAGGCATTGCAGTCTTATTGCATGTATGGACTACAAACATGGAGGAGAAGGGTGACTTACTGTGTAGGAAACCATTGAAGAAACGGGGTTAAAACTAAAGCCAGGCCAAGCGTAACAGTAATATCTATAGATCCTAATGTTAGTCTCTACATAATACACATGGGACTCATATGATAGTTTTGAAATAAAAGGAAGTTTTATTCTCGTCTCTGTCTGCCTCCACGTAAGAGAATCAGACTGACCAGACCCGCTTTTTAAATCCATTCATTTCTGTGTTGCGTTTTAGACGAATTATTATTTAATGTGCTTTCAAGACATTTCTTTTTTTGTCCTGTTCTCATTATTCTTGTTGTTACACACACAAACACACACACAACTAAATTCGGTTATGTTTACTTTTCTTTCTATTGCAGTTTTTTTTAGTGTTGAAAAAACGTTATATATACGTTTGCAGCTAAGTTTGAAAGCATTGTCCTCTGTTAAATCCTGCCTCCTTGTATTATTCTTTCTCGTGCTTGGGCGTCACTGTATCTGATTATCCTACAAATAAAGCACATTGAATTTGAGTTTGAGCTGATGACAGGGCTGAGGTTAATCAGACTCAGACTGCAGTTCTTCATTGTCTGAAACCTGATGAAGCCTGTTCGCAGTCAGACTCTGGGATCTCCACTGTGATTTGAAATAAACTCGTGTGGCTTTGAATCAAGTTTGGACAAACAGCTTGACTGAGTAAAGACTTTCAGAGTTTAGAGGAACTGACGCCGTTGATTCAACATTAAAGTAAAAACCCTCTTTCTTCTCTTCTCTCCTCGTCTGACTGTTCTTTCTTGAACCAATCAGAGCTCATCTAAACACCATCATAGAGCCTCCTTTCTCTGTGTGCACGAGCCCACAATTACAGGCCGTGTGCTGAGGTAACCCCCCCCACCCACCACCAGTCTAACCCCACCCACCCAAACCACACTTTGATCTCAAACCAAACGTCCCCTCCTTCCCTCCGTCCTGCTGCAGAACCCTGCTGCTGTTTTGCTCCAGAACACAAACCAGAGGGACTCCGAGTCCAGACCTGGACTGACCGACTGCAGGGATGTCAGAAGGGGCCCGCTTGGGCCTGCCAGGGAACAACCTGGAAAAACCTGGAAAACCATATATGAAGTTTTACGTTTTAAAAAGGTTTTTTGGGACAAATCTCAGCGCTCCATTCTTCACCAACAGTCACTTTGACACACGCTAGACATGCAGCTCTTTGAGTCCTGTCTGTACCATCAATACTCATATAGAACTATAAATAAGAAATTTCATCCAGTCACGTGACTCATATGAATCATGTTCCTCTCAGTAACACTGGTACCACCAAAAACACACCCTTCATAGTTGGTTTATAAGCTGTAACTAATGACCCAAGCAATAGTTAATAAATCATTTAAATCAAAAGCCATCAGTAGGTCACAGGTTGTGAGAAATCACTTTGTGTAGTGTTTACACTCAGTTCCAGACACCTGAAATGCTGACTTTGCTTGCTTCCTAATAAGCCATGAAGTCTGCAGTTAAATGTTAATATACTGTATCTAACCTTCTTATCTTAACGAAAGTTCAAGATTTCGTCGAGAGATAGAAGAGAAAACAAGTAAAGAGAGAAGACACCAAACAAATGAGCTTTAGTTTCTGTGCCAGTTGTTCCACATGGGGTTTTAAGACTGTTATCGAACCAAATTCATAGACGTTTGTTATAATGAACGACCGTGAATACAGAACCATTCAGTGTTTGGATAACAGGAAGATCTAAGATAGAATTATGGGTTGGCTGTGTCATATCATCATTCAGTACAGGTCTGAAGTCCTACAACGAAGCCTGCAGAACGTTGGTAAGGATACAAGATTGTATCGTCTGCATAAAAACGGATATTATAAGTCTGTGTTGGGGTAATATTATTCATTATTATTATCATTATTATATATTATATATTATTTTAAATGATAAAGGTCAAAGTACAGAACCTTGTGCTACTCCAATATTTACTGAGAGAAAGTTTGAACGAGTCATTCATAAAAGGCTCTTAAAATAATCCACAGCTTGCAGTTGTATTTGTTGATAAGTTGTTTTCCACAACCTGGCATCCTTCATATAAATGGTTTAACTGATCTATAAAGCAGCAGTAAATGATTCATCAATCATAAGCCGTTAATTATAACATATGAAGCGTGTGTTACTAGAAAGTATTCTGTATATAATATTGTTGTAAAATAATATTGTTAGAAGGAAAGTGGCTCTGTGCTTATACTGTATGTGATGTGTGAATATTTATTTTTTTTTAGTACAGACATTACCAATGTACATTAAAGTTTTTGGAAAATGTGAGAGAGCGATTCCTTCCTTCCACAGGTCAGAGGACGGCAGCTTTGCTGTTTTTGACAGACCAAATGCACCACAGCAGAACTTGATGGCAGATTCAATTTACTGCTGTAAACAAATCCACACACACATCACTATGATTTCATTCCAATTACCTACATTTTGTGTAAAACATCTGCCGTAAATATTCGTCATAAATGCAGATGAGACCGGTTCCCTACAGCACCTGATTCTGGTGGACTGAATGCGGCATGAAACCTGTCAGGTAACAACAGATTCTGATCTTTGCTCTTTATCAGAGTCTCAGCTCCCGTTTGGGGGAATCCGAGGCTCATTTGCATATGATCTGTTTACAAACCACTGGAGGGCTGAGGGGGAGGAGGCGACGAGCCCAGAGGCGGTCATGGTCTCAGGTTTTTGTCCCTGCAGCTTTCTGGGAAAGACCCAACGACTTAGATTTGCATAATGAAAGAGGAAAGACAGGAGATACTAAAGGTTTGAGTTTAAGAGCCGGAGGAGCAACGGAAACCTACAACACCGATGGACAGTTTATGTCTGTTTCTGTACAAATACAAGACGACATCAACGTCCATCAGGTCTGAATGTCTGTGGAGCAGCGGACTAAATCCAAGATTTATTTTTGTTTAAAATGACATGAATATATCGATTAATAAAGATCAACAATCAGGGTGTTTTTAAAGGCTTCTAATTGTATGAATATTATCCCATAGTAAAATCAATTTAATGGAACTGTAATATTTATATAATAGTTATCTACACAGTTTAAGGGATTTTTATGACACAATAATCATTTCAGATTGACCAGATAACATTAAAACCACGTCTTAATTTATACCTTAAAAGGGCCTGAATTTTTCAGTCAAGGTGAATATTCAGGAATTTCTTTCCAGCTATTTAAAAGGATTTTTTGACGCTTAAAACCCTTTAAATGGTGGAGATCCTGTCTATTAGGGAACCCATTAATATACAGTCATCCATTAATTTATCCACTTGACCTTTGACCCTTAAAAATGGACATGAATCAACAACTTACCTACTGATTTACACACATCATGGCAGCAAATCCAGATGTGTCCCCACAGGATTTACTGTTCTACAGGACAACTGCTTTGTGTGTGTGTTGATGACGAACACGTGGCAGTGCTGGTGGTCCTATTGAAGATGGTTTCATGTGTGTGTGTGCGCTCTTTAAATTGAGGACATTTTGTCCTCCGTTCTTGAAAACACTGTTTTTAGGGCTTAGGCCTGGTTTTAGGGGTAAGGTTAGACCGAGGCTGAGGTTAGGGGCAGTCCTGTATGTTTCCAAAAACATTGTTGGAGCTGGGAAACTCAACCAGATGTGCACTGGAAGAATCCAGAACTCTTTTCTCCTGTAAAAGTGAAACGTGGTGCTGGAAAACGCTTCAGATGAAGCATAAATCTCGTCTTTCAACTGTGGTTCTCATCAACCATATTTGTGGCAGAAGTGATGATGGCAGCTTAACTGGTTGGTCTGGCAAACGAACATCTGGTTAACCTTTTCACCTGCTTCACAGTAACATCCCACAACCGTCTTCTGCACGGTGGGTGGGGCAGTCCTGATGCAGCTAGGGGGCGTACTGTGTCAGCGAGGGTCGGACGCGTGCGTGAGTGTGTGTTTGCAGGTGTGTCATCTGTTTGTCCAGCCGTTGGCGGAGCCGTACGTCTCTCACCTATTGCTCAGCTGCCGTGTCATGAACACGCCGGCTCGGCGAGCCGCCCATCTTCATCTTAGCAGCTTTTATGTCCAGAAAGTGTGTGAAACTCTGTCAGCGGAGAAACGGCCTCAGGCGCTTTTAATTCAGGTAAGAAAGCCGAGGAGTTGTGAGTTTTCTCTCTGACAGTGGTTTCAGTTCAGTGGAATCAGTTAATGGAAAACTGACCCTGCCTCTCGATTGGTCGGTGTCCTTAGCAACAGGAAGTCCTTCATGTTGAAAGACCTCCTCTTCAGGGCTTCCTGGGTGGCACGCACACACACACGCACACACGCGCACACACACACTCGGGACTCAGATAAGGTTTTGGAGACGTTAAACATCAGATTAAAAAGTCTGTTTAAACAACCTGTTGATTTATCTTTGATTCCCTCTGACGTGTTTGATTCTTGCAGCACGTTGTGATATCATCGTAAACGTGCTGCAGAGCTGCAGTGTGTTGCACAGAAGTCGTTTGAGCCGCTATAACAGCTCTTTACGATGCAGAGTCCTGTTTAGGTTGCAGACCGCAAGCACTCTAGCTTGCTCAGATTTAGGACCCACCCTGATACCCGTCCTCCCGGTGTTTGCAAGCGATCAGGTGCCTGTTGGTGTGACTCATCAGTGTCCAAGTATCTGTCCAGAGGCAGAGAGTGGAGCTTTTACCGGAGCCGATTCAGAAGAACATCCTGTCACCTACACAAAAACAAGTGGCCCAGTCGAGTTCTGATTCTTTGTTGGTTTCATTTCATTGAAACCAACAAAACCGACAGATGTGACAATAATGAGTAAAACAGCAACTAAGCTGAGTGATATAGAAGCCCGTGGGTCTGCTGCCAAAGAGCTGTAGTGTGATTTGATCTGAAATGGTTTCTGTGTGATGAAATGTTTTGGTACGGAACGTGTTTCTCAAAATGATCATGAAAGACGGAGGGTTTGGTTAAATGTTCATGAAGCTGTTTATTTATTAAGGATTGAACCAAAACCCACCTTTCCTCCAAACTCAACCAGTGACAACCAGACAGAAGTTTAATCGTGCTCTGGCGAGGATATAACAAATGGAATCGATTAAATACGATGTCGGTGCATACCGACACTTGTCCAATCAAATTCATTCATCATAATGTCCGGGAGTTGGCAGGACAAAGGATGTCTGTCTGTCAACCAGCAGTCAGACCTGGATCACGTGATCTGTGAAGTCACGGTTTCTGATCCACCGAAGCCTGAAGACGTCACATCAGAGAAAAAGGTTGTAGCTCAGGAAACAGCGAGTGTGGATGTTGAAGACAAAATGTCCTCTCTGTGTCTCCAGGGGTTAGGGTTATCTGTAAGCATCAGTAGATGGTCTATTAACCAGTAATAACAGCTTATGAATGCCGCCTTACCAGGGTCCAAGCAGCGGAGCAAACGTTCTGCCCTCATATGTCCTCACATCATAGAGACAATCTGTCGAAAAAAGTACCACATTCGTGATTCCTGGTAATAATTCAGGTTCAGGGTTAATTCTAACCCACCTGGCAGGTACGTTAGTCACATGGTGCTCGCTGCATGTTCAGTCAGATGTTCACCACACGACAGAGACGTCGACTGTTCCTGAGAACAAAGGTATTTAAAGATCCTCCACTGCTCTGAGCTGAACTCCTGCTGCTTCACTGTGAATGGAGGAGGATCAAAGAGCCCTGCAGTGAGTGTGTGTGTGTGTGTGTGTGTGTGTGAACAGCTACTGAGCTCAGCTGATTCTCAGGTGAAGTCTTTAACCTGTTGTCGTTCTCTGAACATCATGAGGTCTGCGACACTCATTCGCTCCGTTCACATGACCAAAATCACAGCCCAGTGCATCATGGGAGGTCAGCTGAGGGGCTGCCGTCACCTGAGGACATCAAACCTCTCATGCCTGTTTCATTTATCTGTTTAAATAGAGAAGAATTTGAACTTTTTTTTAAATTACAGGCTTTTCTGTGTGTATTGATTGAATATTTATAAAGATTGACAGATTGATAGATTCTCTATCAATGCCAAGGGAAATTTAAGTGCCAATGCCGCAGGATACAGAAGAATTCAAACTGTGAGTCAGCAGGGAAATGAACATACAGAATAAGGTAAAAGGCAAAGAGTCAAATAGAAAACAGTGGATTCAAAATATATTAAAACATAATGACAACAATAAGAAGGATAAAGTGAAATGAGAAATAAAAGAAAATGTTTTAGGCTGTTTATGAGACTGGGAAATTGTCGTTTTTTGTATCAAAACGAAGCAATTTCATACAAAACCCCGTTAATTTTAGTACTTTAAAGTTCTCTGACGGGTTCCCTGAGGTCAGACAGCTGATCACAGCCACTCGCTCGTTACCGATCGACTGGTTGATCAACGATCAATGAGCAGGAGACAAGAAGACGAATGAAGGAAACGAGGACGTTAAAGCAAACGGAGCTGAAGCGTAAATGTCTGTCAGTCAGCTGATAATGTGGCACTGATGCTAATGCTAACGCTACCTGCAGAGAGACTAATCACTCTACAGCAGCAGGGACCCCCCCCCCCCATTTACATAAACACAGCAAACAAGATGATTCTCATGTTTCATTCAAAAAGAGGAAGATGACTAAGTCTGTAAAACGGGAGGGGAACGAAGAAGGAAAGAAGAGAAGAAGAAGGAAGGAAAATAGGAGAGAACTTAAGAGAGAAACAGAAAAGGGAAGAAGGAGAAAGAAGACGGAAAGTGTCACATCAGGACACGAGCGTCCAGTAATGGTAAAAGTCCCCACAAGTTTTACAAGTGGGACAGAAAGAGAAATGACTGAGCACAACCCATAAGAACCGAGAGCAGGGCTGCATTAAAACCAGTTACCGCTTTAATGTGGTGGCTGATCGGTGTGTGTGGCCCCCCCACCCCCGCTGTCCCTGCTCGGGTTTGGTCATGGTTCCCCTCTCCTCTCCCCCCTGCGGTCTCTTTTCCTCTGGCAGCTCCGGGTTCATGCAAATATCAAACACACCTGAAGTCACAGTTCGGAGGTTCTCACTGAGAAGCTATTTATACCTTTTTATTGGTTGCACAAATAACCCCTGGCCCCAAGCTCTTAGGCTAAACCCCACCGCCGCCGTCTCTGCCTACGGCTTGGAACTGCAGAGGAACACATACGGTTGAAGGAGGTGAAAAGTAATCAGGAGTAAAGGAGGAAGACCGCAATATCCAATCCCACAGCACAATACCAGCAAAGCAGTTATGAAACAGTTTAATGGCAGCCTGGTTCCGTTCAGACCCTGATCTGATCTGATCGGATCCACCGGTGGTGTCGTACTCCAAGTGTCCTGGAGTGAGTCAGCACCTCTGGGGGAGGCACACAGGTAGAGCTGCAGGAAAACAGCAAGAGCACGCCGCTAACACGCCGCTAACACACCTACACCTGAGTCATCAGAAGAATGTCAGGATCAGGGGGGAAGAAGATGGACAGGACATTCACGCCCTCGTATCCAAGTGTTTCCCAGCGCCGCCTGAGCGAGGGCTGGTGATAAAGACGGAGTTTGCTGACTGCAGAGTCTCTGGCTTCCAGGAAAGGTTTGGCACCGGATTCAGAAGGTCACAAGAACTCAGCTACAGAGAGGAATCTCAGTGCGGTTCTCAGTTTGGACCAAGACTCCAAGACAAGAGATCACACACTCACATAAACTACTACAACTGGTCTGTACATAGATTAGATTAGATTAGATTAGATTCAATTAGATTAGATTGCACGCACTATTCCAATGCAACAAAACGCAGTTCAGCCTTTAACCAGATGTGCAGGCAGAAGGACAGTGCATATATTTGTCTAAAGTAAATATAAATAAATACAAGGAGGTTTGGTTTTGTCTGCATAGTGTTGGACACCTGATTTATTTATGGTTATATGTTTGCAAACCTTGTCCTGTTTTGTCCCCTGAGGAAGAATTAAAAACTCATCTACGTTCTCGTGCTAACGTGAACAATTCTAAACCTGTTACTGTCAGAAACTCTTCTCACATCTGGGTCCTGTTTCCGTTCAAATTTACAGTCAGTTCAAAGAAAATCAATCAACAGTTGGGTCAAACTGTGTAGTATCCTCCTCCACAAGAAACTCTTAGCTCATTTTAGGGTGTGTGTGTGATGAGTTTAGAAGAAATGAAGTCAGTTGTGAGAAATGAGAAGCCACTTTCACTTCTTCCCTTTTATCTGAAGCTTAGCGTGTGTGTGTGTTTGTGTGTGAATTCACACCTGTGAATTGTTTGTCAGTGTTAGCTCCGACTGTGTAATTGATTGATATTTCTTGGTTATTTGATCAACACCCATTGATTATCATTATTGTTATTATATTTAGTTGTGTTAGTTTATTATTCACCCTATTATTATAATTTTTTTTAGTTTTATTATTAATCGCATTATTATTATACATCTCTATGTGGTACCTCTAGTGTGCTATGCCCCCCCTCACCTGTTAAAGGGAGTTTTTCCTTGCCGCTCACGGGGGAATGTTGGGTCCCTGTAAATATAACCATAAAGAGTCCGGTCTAGACCTGCTCCACATGGAAAGTGCCCTGAGACCGCCTCCGTTATGATTTGATGCTATATAAATAAAACTGAATTGAAGAGAATTGGTTTGATGCTTCCAGTCCCAGTCCTGCCATTGTGGTTTTAAAACGTGCATGTGGACACAGATACATTTACACACACACACACACACACACACACACACCACATCTCGCTGCCTTTTCGCAGCCTGTATTCACTTTGCTAAGTTTTGTTGTCCTGAGACAAGTCCAGCTGTGGAGGCACGTGCACCTATGAGATCAGAAAACTGGATCAGGTTTTTACATGCCACAGTGTTCCGGTTTCCGTCACGGACCTCCTGCTGGACCAGTCATCCGTTCATCCATCCATCCATCCATTTTCTGCCGCTTATCTGGGGCTGGGTCAAAGTGGCAGCAGGTGAAGCGAGGTAGTCCAGACCTTCCTTTCTCCTCCTGAGGGATCCTGAGGCGTTCCCAGACCAGATGACATGTATAATCTCTCCACTGTGTTCTGGGTCTACCCTGGGGTCTACTGCCAGTACCTGAAAACCTCCAGAGGAAGGTGCCCGACTGTGGTTCCTTTCTAGGCGCAGGAGCATCGACCCTACTCCACCTCTACAGAGGGATCTCATTTTGAACGTGGTTGAGGGCTGGAACGTAGATCGACTGGTAAACCAAAAGCTTCACCTTCAGGTTCAGCTCCCTCTTCACCACACCAGTCCAGTACAAAGCCCACATGACCGCAGCCTTCATGCTGCCATGTCCAGGTTTCTCAAAACCAGAATAAGATCCATGTAAACACACTAAAGAGATGAATGTGTCTAGTTGGTTTCAGAAGAAGCTACTTCATCTCTTTAACTCTTCATTTTTTTGTCCATCCACTTCTCCGGTGTCATGTGTGATGTCCTCACTAAAATCAGTTTCCTCAGACTATCCAGCTTGCCCTGGGTTTTACCTCCCAGGCTATGTACAAGCTGTCCTTTACCCACTGGAGCTTATGGATGTGGTTTTGGAACCGTCAGAGCAGAAACCAGAAGATCCCGATCCCCCGCAGAGGGCTGTTTTTTCTGTGACTGTACTAACTTCGTGTGAGTGTATCGGCATTGAGTGCTCGAAGGCTGGAGGGGGTAGAGGAGCGCGTGGCTGGGATCACTCGTTGTGGTTAACCCCCGCCACATTAAAAGCCCCCTCCCCCTGACTCCAGTCCTTCACGAGTCTCTGAGCTCTGTCAATGACTGTTATTGAGACCTTCCTCACTTCACTTCTGCAGCTGACTCATCCTGCGTTCGGTCGACTCCCCGCGGTCCTCCACCCTCCTGACAAACTGTTAGTGAGTAACTCCTGTGTGACACGGCTCAGACCGACCCCCACCTCAGCCAGCTGCAGGGTGGATGATGGTGGGGGGAGGCAGCTGGAAGGAAATGAGAGGTTGAGGCAGAAAGAGGCTGATAAGGAAAAGGCTTCAGTGTCCTGTGATCTGGTTTCCTGTCTGGACTCACATCAAAGTCTGTGGTTGGAAATATATTAGCACAAAGTGAGTCTGGAACTTCACAAAGAGAGACTCACAAAGTAAGACGGCCCATGAGTAAAACAACAGCTCTTTTTTATTTCAGTCCAAACACCTGTCCTGGGGTTTTTTAATGGGCAGACGAAGTTCATGGCGTGTGCATTAAACGTCACCCCTGCAGTTCCATCCCTGCAGCGGTAGGCAAATAGCGGCTCGTGTGCCAAATGTGGCCCTCCAGCAAAAATATCCAGTCTCCTGACAGGAGCCGCAGTCTTCTCATACAGGGGGTCGTTTCTGTAACTGTAAGCTTGTAAATTTTGCTCCCCCAGGCAGTCGGGCTGATGGTTAGATGGTTAGAGGTCACAGGTTTGACACGGGAACTTTTTCCCCAACACAAGTATCCATTAAGTACGTTTGATAGATTTACAGTAGTTTACAGTAAGAGCTTGTTGGGTAAACAGCCCCGGCAGTGAGTCATGTAGGTGTGTGGGACACAAATAGAGGATTTCACTTTCTCACTCTGACACTGACTCCGAGCGTCGCTGTTTAGATTTGAGGCTCTCTGCAAACAAGGCTGGTGCTGATTCCTGGGATCACCCTGCGCAGCCAGCTTCACCGTTCTGATTCAAACCCCTCGGTGGGACGTTAGTCATTTCTGTCGTAAGACAGAAGCCCTGCAGCAGTCATCACAAACTGCTTCATATCATTTTGGACAACTCCCGGGAGGTTTCTAGGAAGGGAATGAAGCTTTAACGGCGGTAAAGTCTCATTTCACCAAATGTCTTGGCTCAGGAAGAGTCGAGTTGATAACACAGATGACACATCTGCTCCTTCTCATTCCCTTTAACATCCAAACAGGTTTTTCTAATTGGTGTTTTAGTCGCTGCTGAAGTCAAATAGTCCCAAACAAAAATTTAACAGTTAAAATGTGTATTTCAGACGCAGTGAACTCGGGGTCTGTTAAAATGAGAGGGTTGTAGTTTTCTGTAAACTTCTGTTG
Organism: Xiphias gladius; assembly: GCF_016859285.1. NCBI lineage: Eukaryota > Metazoa > Chordata > Actinopteri > Istiophoriformes > Xiphiidae > Xiphias > Xiphias gladius. The sequence goes on from NC_053405.1 coordinate 795,240, forward strand.
CTCCCGTTCAGGCGTTTGGCTCCGGGGACAGTTGCACCAGTCGGTCTGTCGGTTCAACACTCTGGTCCAGAGTCACAGATCTTTACATTAACAGAAGCACAGATGTTTAGATGCTGATGCTGCGTCCATGCTATGGGGTGGATGGTAAAAATAATCGGGGCTCCTACGTTTTGAGAGGGTTCACATCGCCAGACAGCTGAAGACGATCATGATTTGGTCGTGAGAGGGCTGAGAGTCTAACACCCTGTGTTCTGTTCAGTTTGGGTTTCATTACTTTGTCTTTTCAGGCACTTTGATCAAAGTCGGAGTTTTCGGCTGTGATTAAAACTTGATGTAAAAGCTATTCAGAAATAACTGCGATTACAATAACGTTAGACGGCTGATCTCTATGCATGCTGAACCTTCATACGTATGTAAGCCTAGCTGACAGTTTGTCCCAGTGGTCGCGCGCAGCAAAGAAAAAATCTCCTGCAGCTCAAAAATAGACTTTTGTTATGAAAGACTCGTCTGTAAAACAGTTTCAGGACACCTCCAAACTGCAGCCTCGGTTATTTCTCTTTGTATGAAATCTTAACCACCTTAGCCCCCCCCTCATACAGCAAAATGTGCCGGGGTCCTCGGCCAGAGCCTGGCCCATATACTCCCCCATCTGGGGTGATTCTGGCTGTTATCGTGCAGAGTTGGCTGCCAGTCGGGAAGATTTTCTGTGTGTGCACCAGAAGTGGTCCAGATGTGACAGTCATGCTGTATGTGGGACGGACTTGGGCCGGTAACCCGGCCGTATATTGACGGCACTGGGTCCTGGATGCATTGTTACGGCTTGTGGACTCGGCCACTGGTCAGGGCTTGTTTAAAGGTCGATCGTAGTGCAGTCACCAGGCACATGTGCACCAGCAGAGTCCAGAACACTGTCCACCTCCACTGCATTCACAATCAGTGTGTTTCTGTTGAAATAAAACTCAATGCTGTTAGGTAGGTTCTTCATTTATTCCTGCGTGTTTGTTCAGAATCAATAAACAGGATTATTGAGGAGATTGCTGGGAGTCACGCAGCAGCATTTTTTTGGTGAAAGTCTGAAACATTATGTAACAGTCAGACAGAGGCAGAGTGAACGTCTGGTGGCTCAGACAATGTTTGTCTGCCCAGATGTTAGAAATCCGTTGTTTATCTGGACTGAAGAGAGTCATAGAAAGTCCTCTGTTGTTCAGACAGTAAAGGAAGATGCTGTGTGTGTGATTAAAACAGAGTTAGAGTTCCGGTCTGGGTCTCTGTTGTGTCTGTCGGTCCTGGGTTTTCCCCTCTGACTCACTGTTACTCCTCTCTCTGAAGCTCTGCGGCTCCTCAGAATCACCTCAGGAATTCCTCAACGTGAATCTGACTCATTCAAAATCTCTCTGAATGAATACAATTCTTGTTTCTAAGGTTTTTCTCGTTTTTGTTTTATGTAGAAATTCAAAAGTAGTTGAGAATCCGCAGGTTTTCATTACAAATCATGTGAGAAGTGAAAATGAAGTCCTGCACAGCTCTTTTACTGTTTATTTAAAAACATTTAGTTTTCCGTGTGCAAAGCAATGAGGTTGTTTCAGTGATCCGGGAATGCAGCGGTGAAAGTGCTTCGCTGCTGGTGAAACTCTCCTGCTTCAGTCATCAGAACAAAAGATGCTCAACCGTGGTAGAAAATATCTGAAGAAGCCTGAAGACGTGAAAACGGAAGGGGAGAAGTCAACTACGACTCCCAGGGTGCATTTCACCGACAAACAACCAATCCCAGAGCCTCACATTCTGAGCTGAAGCTAGAGATCACACTCTGCAGAAACCTGAAGAAACATGCAGCAGTTTAAATCACCTCACGGTCTAATTCTCGTCACTTCTCCATAGCAACTGCAGCTGAGGCTCATGGGTAATGTAGTATTTAGAATCATCCATCAAACTGACAGAAAAAAACCCGATTTGTCAGAAACTAAGGGTAAATAATTCACAGCATTGCTCCAACAGAAACCTATAGTCTGGTCACATTAACCGGGAGAGTTTTTGTGTTGATGAACGTTGTAAAGAACCAAACAGGAAAATTTTTAATGGGAATTTACTGTGAGGAAAAATACCAGAGGAACCAGAGGCTCCTCACACTGATGGGTTTTTTTCTTGGTTCTCTTTTTACTCCAATGTAAAGACACATTTCCTTGCAAAGCTGAAACCAGAACAGCTCCTCTGGTGAGTGATGCGAGGAGCAAAAAGCAGGGAAGAAGAAGGCCGAGCAACTGGTTAGCAGTCAGAGAACCAAACAGCGCTGGCCCAGAGAGAAAAATACGGCCGAGTGGCTCAGCAGATGATGCTACAATGGTCATTTATATAACACGTGGCTGATCAGGAGGGAATGAGGGGCAGGTGAGGATCTGGACCTGAGTCTGAACAACAAGACACATTTATCAGCGACTTCCTTCCAGCTCACTCTCACGCTGATCACATGACTGATCAGATAGGGAATAACCAATCAGAGATACAGATCGACCCGACATCCGCCATGTTGAACATTCGCTTAAAGAATCCTACAGGTCATTCAGTGGTTTGTTTTTCTAAAACAACACGTGGAATTATCAATTTTAAAAAGTTCCTGTTCTGAGTGTGAAATCTCTAAATCTGCAGGAATAAACAACAACAGTCTGATTGATCTATAAGGTGTAAATATAGAAACGGGGACGAAACCACAGGAAACCAAACTCTGCTGAGACACGTTCTGCTGCCGGTGGACGAGGTTTTGTCAGAGAAACCAGATCACGAGGAGAATTTAGCTCCACGCTGACGAGAGCAGACAGAGGAGACGATCGGAGACTGAATCAGGTCAGATTTATTCTGCTCGTTTGTTCGCAGCTGCTAAATGAAAAAGAGACAAAGAGAAGTTGTGTAACGTCGTATCAAATTATTATTGATATACATTATTGAAGACAATTCTTATTGTCTTCATTATTGTGATCAGACCGTCTCTGTGTCCTGGAGGATCTGCTCTGAACCAGCTCCAGACTCTGCAGCTCTCTGACATTTCTCAGACTTTTAGAGTCAAAACTAGTTTGATCAGTAGTTTTTTATTCTGGCGTTTCTGAGTCAAATGAAGGATTTTCCAGACTTGGTTTTTAGCAGTCGGATAAATACGGACCCTGGTGACCGGCGAATGTTGGGACTTTTGTCCAGAGAAGGTTTAGTCTGGTTGTACCTTCTTCTTCTCAGGCACTTTGACTTGTCTCAGCTGATAACTCACAGGTGTGACTGATAACGATGGCTCTGTTGCATTCAGGTGACGCAGTAAACCATGACGCCACGGAAGCGAGTCAGCACGAACAACACCGGGATCCTGGAACTGAATTCAGACTGCATTCATTTTATTATGTACATCTGTGAGTTTACCACTGTCATATGTGAAAAAAGGCACAGGATGTAGAACAGCTACCAGAAAAGAACTACAAAGAAAAACTAAGACTTTCATGATGAGGCTTTTCTGGCATCTGAATCTTTTACAACGCTAACTATCTACAGACTTCACATTTATTTATAAAAATCCGTGTCAGCATTTAGTGGGTCCTGAGACTCCAAACCAGTTCAGTCCTTCACTCATGCTCTTGTAGACCGACCCCATCGCCAGACAGGAACATCAGTAGTGGACGGTTCTGTGAGATTTATCTTTAGAAATCTCCCTTTTTCTACAATATCCGCCCACGGAAACTGCAGTAGGATGTTATAATTGATAAAGAAACATTGATTGCTGGTCTGTGACGGGACGTGAACTCTCCTGCTTGAGAGTCAGACGTCCGTCCACCATCCTGACTGTGCGCCGCTCGCTGGAGCAGCCTGAGTCTGAATCTTCAGCCTTCTTTATCATCCAGTAATGAGGTCACGTGTTCATGGGGAAACGGAGCTGCTGGTTTCATTACCCGTCCCTCATCATCTGTTGAACTCTGCTGAACCGACAGTACGGACAGCTGGACGAGGAGTTAATTTCTTTATTTCTTTTCCTTCAGTTGTTTTGGAATTGCCCCTCTTCCCCTTTTTATACGTACTGTAAGCCCTGCCTTCCTAACTCTCCTGCACAGGCTGTGTTTACACTGCAGATTTGAATGCCTCTGTGTGCGACGCTTATCTTTTACATAAATGTCTTTTTTGAAAGTGCAGAGTAACACAATTAGCTTCAGCACGTCTCCTGCTGCCGAAAGCAAGAACCGGGTTGCTGTGACTCAGTTGTTTCTTCAGTTTGGTTTCAGGTGTTCAATCCACTTCATCCTCAGTGGAGACAAAGGTGGAGACGTACAGAGAATGAGAGGAATTAGGAATGTGTTACCTTATGCAAATGAGATGCAAACGGCATGCAAACGAGCGGATTAATGACAGCGTGCTGAGCCGGAGAGAAGGGAGAGAAACAGTGTTAACCTGCAGCAGATTTGCATCAGGCTGCAGAGACGAGTCCGAGCAGGACCAGACTCTCTCCTCGTGCTCGCTGCCGGGTATCAAGGATGCATCTATAAATTAAATGGGTGTAGTTATGTCATCTTCACATAGATGCAAGACTATTTAAAAAGCAGAGGATCTTTGTAAGGGCAAGAAAAAAACATTTTTGACTTGGATCCAAATGTCGTCTATTTAAAAAAAAAAATCATAATAACACATTTTTGTGGCTTGGAGTCAGCGTGCAGGTGTTACTCTTTATAAATGTTTGGTCTTCTCTGTCCGTCCAACACTTTGGTCCAGAGCGAAACATCTTCAGCATCTAACGACCAGATTTCCGTAAATGTGACTCCATAAACAGCAGGATTCTGACCTCGTCGACACATTTCTGTTTCCTGGTTGGGTCAGGAAAGACTGCGGAGCGAGTAATGGTTTCATACACGCTCTACGCTCGATTTCTAATTTTATTACTTGACTTAAATGTTGCTAAAGAGTCCCGACATCTTCTGAGGGTGAGATCCTGAAGCCCTGGATCAGCCAGAGACGATGTGGATCAGAACCTTTACAGACTTGAAACACTCCCCGGGAACAAGAAAACCAAAAAAAACCAACAAAACAGTTTCATTAAAGTCCTATCAAGTCTCAGCCTATCAGACCAAGCTGTGGTCGTTTGTTCCACCTCAGCTCCGCAGTGACTCCGCCCGTCTCTGCCTAAATGAGGCTTCTCTGGCTCCAGACATGTGGTAAACCCAAACTGCAGACTTTAATCCGTCTCTACAGAAACCAGAGGGGGACCACACAGTGTCTGCAGACTGGTTGCATACAGTCTGACTCCTACACAACATTTACAGACAGTGATTCAAGCGTCTGAGAGGTGTTTCCACTACCAGACCTCACTCAGAAATCAGTCGCTTTTATAATATTTTCATTTCTCAGACTCTGCAGTTTTCCCCGAACTTCCCCTTGTGTTTGTACAGATTCCAGAGTCAATTTTTCTGTCTGCAGATTTCCCTCCTTTTCCCTGCAGGGCTGCTGCTAACCAAATGGCAAACACAGTGTCCACATCACAGGCTGCAGGCTTCATCAACCATCAAACCTTTTCCATAAATGGATATTCTTGTCATGGCCAGGCTGCAGTCGCCCGGTCAAGCAGAGGCTGCTGCTGCCGGACGGTTTTCTGGGTGTTGCCGCTGCGCTGCATTCCTGCGTCCTGAGCAGCCGGAGAGGAACGTGAGGAATGCTGCAGGCATGTGACAACACTGACAGTTCGGCCCACGCAGACACGCAGCAGGGGATTAAAACCGTGTCAGATAGATGTGTCACACTCCTCTTCTGAATCTGTGCAACGCAAACAACAACCTGCGGCTCGGGGCCCGCAGAGGGGTCACAGGCTAAGTCAGTGCTTATCAAATCCCAACAAGTCAACAATTCTTGCACTGAACACGATGTAACTACATTTTTACTCAAGTGCTGCACTTAGGTACAGTCTGGAGGTCTCCACCTCCCGCTGCTTCATACTTCTATTCCGCGGTAAATGACACGGGAAACACAGGGAATGGCTTTTTTTAAGGGAAACCGGGCATGGCTGCTCAATGAACCTGTTAGGCCTCAATCATACTCCCCTGCGGACGCGCACACGGACAGCTGCGGGCACCACGGACGCACGGTTGTTGTTATTGTACTTCTTTCCAGTCCGCTCGGAGCAGCACACGCGCAGTTGGTGTTCTTGTGGTGGCGGCCGCGTGGACACGCCACATTGGAGGGTACACACGCGTCCGCACAGAGCCTCGCGTACAATGAATTACCAGTAAGTTCTAGTAGTAGCAGTTGCGTAGTTTAACTCCACAAAATATTTTTTAAGAAAATACAAAATTGGAATATGCTGTTTGCAAAAGTATTCAGCCGCTTTCACCCTCAGAAGCAGCTGGGTGGAACCGGTAGGAGATAACAACCTGAGACCAAAACAAGTTTGAGACAGTTCAGTGGGAGCAATAAGAGAAAGTGTGCATGAGTCACGTTCTCTGAATTCTGCACCAGTACGGCCAACACGGCATGACGGCAAAACCCATCGAAGATCTGAGTGGCATCTGGCCCAAGGTACCACGCTCAGAAATAATCACAACACAGTTCATCGCCAATGTAGCCCAATCCCAAGAGTGAAGGGTGGGTTTATAGTCCAGCAGTGATCCAGTTCAAGCCAGGTTTAGAGGGTTATGAAGGGTCTGTGCCGAGACTTGGAAGATGCCGTCTACTAGTGAAGTCCACGTTACTCACTGGATCAAAAACTGAGATTCAGCTCGTGCATAACAATGCACATACTGTGGATCGGTCCAGGGCGACGCTTTTCTAAATTGGACTTGCACACCCCCAAACTGCCCCACTCATGACTGCTGCCCCGTCGTACGTCTGTGCCGCACATCTCTACTGACCAAATCTCTTCTTTACCAGGCGATTCTCAGTTGCAGCGGCTAATGATGTAGCATCAAAATGTGTCACCTCCGTGAGGGCTGGGACCCTCGCTTGTGACCGGATGGATTCATGCTTTAGAAACAAGCTCAGTGTCTTTCTCCAGCTCTTGACGCCACCATTCACACATACCAGTGCTTCAGTTCACCGTCCGTAAATCTACTGTAAATAAAAAATGTACCATGAAGCCCAATTCTATCAGAACAAGAACCACTGTGACCACTTTACTGTAAGTAAACTAATAACGTGCATCATTTAGCTCGTTAGCTCTTTTAGCGTGCGAGCGGACGAGCTAAGAGAGCTAACGTTGGCCTTCACTCTCTGAGCTAGCTACATAGCAAACTAGCTACATCAGCTAAGATTCCTCGACACTATTCACACCATGGAACTACAACCAGACACGTCTTGAGGTTCAGTAATAGCGGCCGATGCGACCCAACGTTCTCGCTCAACATTTCAACTTACTTGTGTTGAAATTCACTAACGCCACCCACTTCTTCTTCTCCCTTGGTTTTACCGGCGTTAAAGGTCCATGCTGCCACCTACTGTACCGTAGCGTGTAACATGATGACTTCATAAGGAATACTGGTTATTACAGCTGGTTAAATAAAGCTATTGGAACATTGCTTGGCTGTCCTGGTTTTCGTTGCCCCCCCTCCGTAGGAACCCTCAGCAGTAGCTGTAGTAGCGTCTGTAAACCTCCTGACTCACTCTCTCTCTCACAGGTTTTCTATATCTGTGACAGCCGGCAGCCTCAGACCGGCCAGAAACATTTCACTGAAACCTCCACATGTTCTTCCAGGGTTTTACTTCGATTGTGTTTAGTCTTCTTTCCACACAGCGGACACTCAGACACTGAGACGTCCAGCGGTTTGTTGTAATTATGGAGCTCTTTCACTCAATTTGTTCCCATGAAAATCCGATGTCTGTCTAGTTTAGTTCTCCTGAAGTCTGTGGTTTAATTCTTAAGAAATCTCTTTACTCTGGGTTTTTACTCTCGACTTAAAGGCTCTAAATCTTTGCTGGGTTGCATGTGTTATGTGTTTTGAACCTTTTCTATTTATAGGTTTTTACTTGGCTTCTCTGTGTAGCCTCAACATGTGACTCAGGTAAAATATTCCAGTACAAGTGACCTCTGCTATGTTGGAGAGGACAGCTCTGATAATGCTTCTTCCAGCTGACCTGCTGACCCCTCTGCCCCCCCCCAGCAGGGTCAGCAGCTGGAGGCAAATTCACACCTTGAGTCCTTCAGAGCTCGAGAAACTATAAACACAGAGGCGTCGACTCTGAAACATCCACAGTGAATGTTTCCGGCATCTTGACTGAAACCCAATGATGAGGAGATCCTCTGTTCTGATCCCCTGAAAATGCTGCTCCAGCAGTTTTAATGTCCAGTCGACTAAATTTAACAAGCTCTTTCACTTTCGGGAAGAAAGGTTTCACTTTGATCAAATGTAGAGAAAACGAAGAGAAAATATTGTCATCAGCTATTAAACACGTGTCACACTCTTGTCTGAACCCTCTTCATCTGCTTCTCCGTGCACATGCGACTCTACCAACTCCACCTGCATTTTTCCGACTGGCCAAATGAAAGGAGAATTGGGATTTATGAACGCAGAAGCAGAATATTTCTTTCTGATACAATTAAAAGACAAAAGAGACACTTCTCAGTCAAACCACCACAAACTCAAAGCCTCTTAGTTATAATAATGATAATGATGATGACGATGTCAGAGCATGTAGAGGGGAAAGCGCTTCACACAAGGCAGCCAAATGAAAAAACGAATAAAATAAATAAAAGCAAATGCAAAAACCTGTGTAAAAGTGAAGGACATTAACCTGAACCAGAGTAAAACGAGGTCAAAATAATTCCTCTTAGTGAGGAGCCAAAAGAGACTTAAAGCGCCGGTCGTACATCAACAGTCGTGGGTGAGTGTGACCACAGGGATGGGTTTTTCTGGCGAGAAAATCAAGGATATTTAAAGGAGAAACTTGTGTTTTCATGAAGGCAACAGGGTAGAAATGACCTGATGTTCCTCTAGTATCGTCTGTACTTCTGTTTGGCAGGGATCCACTCACATTTATCTCTGTTTTCCACATCAGGATTTAAAAAATACGTTCTTTAAAAAATGTCTGAAGGTTTGATGGTTTAAGCTCATGATAGTTACACCTGCAGTACAGAACAGTTTGCTGAGGGTTTTATTATCTGCATCAGCTGATTACAATTGATATTTTACACCAGTGGTAGGAAAATAGTGGCCTGTGGAACAAAATTATTTGACCCCCCCCAACAAAAACTGACGTTTTCCATTTCATAGTTAGCATCAAAACTTTTGCATCAATTTTTCCATAAATCTACTGAAGGTAATAATAGATACGATCAATCATTTGTGTGTCAAACACAACTTTAGCAGTCTAACAGACACGGAGTGATGGGAACATTCTTTCAAAGGCAACAAAATGCTTTTCTCAGTCAAACATTAACAGAACATTTACTGTTTATTAAGTGATATAACTTATCAAGTGTATCTCAGTGTAAATGAGTTAGAGCTGAAACAATAAGCTGAATAATCAATTAGTCAATCCACAGAAAATGAATCTGAATATATTGTGTTAATCAATAATCAGTTTAGTCACGACAAACAGCTCATCAACTGTCTGAGTTTGTCTATGTCACATTTGACTGAACTATTTTGGGTTCTGGACAGTTGGTCAGACAAAACAAGTCATTTGAAGACGTCACCTTGGAAATTCTAAACATCATCTTCACTTCTCATTTTATAGACAAAGCTATGAATTGAGTTGAGAAAACAATCAGCAGCTTAATCAGTTCCTGGTCTCTTTTTAAATGATTGGCCATTAGTGCTGGGCAGGTCTGTTGGCCCACGGCTGAGCCCTGATTTCCATGATTCTCTCAAACTAACTCTGTGAATAATCATTTAGCTGAGATGGCCGAGGCAGTTTCCCGCCATGCTACGCCGATTAACCAGCTGACAGGGCATGGACTCTGTGTGTGTGTGTGTGTGTGTGTGTGTGTGTGTGTTAGACAGTGACAGCTGAGCGGTGTACGCTCAGCATGCTGGGAGTTCTGGGGGTCCCGACCTCTCTGACCTGCCTGCTGTCTCTGACTGTTTCACACCTCCTCAGGTAAACGAGCACAGGTGTTCAGTCTGAACGCCGAGAGGTCACGTCCCACAGACGACACAGCGTTGTCGCAAATCAGGGAAACCAGTCCTCAAAGCTATACTATACTTAACCTCAGTACTTGAGTAAATTTACTTAGTTAGGTACCACCTCGGATTTTCCCCCAGTAATAACTCCCCAGTCACCAGTACAGAGATTTGAGATTTTACCAGTGAATTTGGTTTCCCGACTTAAAATCTGAGGTTCTGTTTGATTTTAGGATTCATTTAGAAAAGATTAAAAAAATTAAAAGTCTGTTCAAAAGAAAACAACAGTTTCACCACCTGAAACATTTGGAAAAATAACTAAAACAAATATGTAATCGTTTAGTTAACAGGAGCAATGAACAATACATTTACAGTTGTGCCAGATAAAACTAAAAATTCATGTTCATCTGTAATTTTCATCTGGGCGGAGGCACCAAAAGATAAACGTCAGTTGTGGTGAATTCAAACCTTACACTTTGAAAAACAGACCTGATAACACCTTAATACAACAAGACCAGGTCCAAAAGGTCCAGTATCAGGCTGGACCCTTTATCTGTTTGCTTCTCTCCCACTCTCTGTGCTCACATACACAGTAATTTAATCCATCTGAATTCCCAATAAAGCTGGTTTTCATTTATATGTTTTTCTGTTTCTGTTGTCAGACGACAGAACAAGTATGAAACAGTGACTGAAACGTGGCCCATTGAGACGACGTGTTAACCAGCTGTCACTTCCGAGACGTTTCCAAGCTGCTGCTCTGCTGCTGAGATCCTGGTTTTATAACCACGACGTCGTCTGACAGAGTCACCAGACACACGAGTTAAAGACGACGGCTGAGCTGAGATTTCAGGTGTGATTACCTGTAAAATGATCAGCCAGAGAGAAAGTTGGAAGCTCATTCACGTCTGTGTCAGCTGACGTGAGGTCAGTTGGATGAGACACACAGAGACGTGTGGCTTAGGTGGGAAAGTCCAACCTCACGCTCACAGGTCAGTACTGGCGACTCTTCTACAGAAAGTAGATAAGGTTTGTCCAGAAAGTCGCTGGATTTGTCGCTGGCTGCTTTTTATTAAAAAAGTCACTCAGGGGTCTGAAAAATCGGTAAATCTGGCGACAAAGACGCTAACTTGGCAACACTGCCTGTGAACGGCCCTGATGACGTAATAGAAACTTTTTAGAAAGAGCTACGGCCAATGAGGAAACTCCAACACTCGGCAAGTCGACCAATCGTGTAACTTCATCACCCGGTCAGTCAGTCTGCAACAGAGGTTTGCATTTATCAGGTTAACCCTGCTGTTGTATTCCAACCAAAAATCTCAAATCCAGAGACAAAGGAAGTCAGTATGAATCAACTTCGATAAAGTAATAGTGCAGTAAACACTGGCCCAGAAGTGACATAGTGACAAAATGAAAGAGTCACCATAAACAGTGCTGGTGTAATTTGAGACTGTCCATAAATTCTGATTCGCTGTCAGGCAGCCTGCTTCAGAAGAGATGACCACAGACACCGAGAGCTGCTCCTCTTCCTCCTGACGAATAAAGCAGACGGAGAGGACTGAATGAAGCCTCCCAGCGGCTCAGACGTGTTCAGGCTCTAATCTGCAGCTGAAGCTCACAGTCTGTTCTCTCTGAGGTTTTATTGGCCGTCTGTCTGCTCCAGCACTGCAGACATTTTGGGTGGGCCTGTGTGGGAAAAAAAGCTCTGACTCAGCGCCAAACTCCAGCCGGGATTTATCATTTTTGTTCATGAAGATGACAGTAATTAGTGCGGCTTTACCTGCAGCTCAGGTGAACTCAGTCAGCTCCTCCTCACGCTGCATTTTTCTTCTACCCTGATATTAAAATACCTCTGACATTAAAATACCTGATTGTTCAGCAGGAATCTGCCTTCAGGACACCGCTGCACATTCGTGCAATCATATCTGTAACTCTGATGACTCCAAACTGACATTTAATAAGAACAAAGGCAGATTAAAGTCAATCACAAGGAGCAAGCATCGCTCCATCATTATGCATTAAAGACGTGATAAAATAATAACCAGACATCAAACTGCTTGTTAACACAGCGGTTGTTTGATGAAAATGATTTAACGTGCAATGAACGGTTTGAGAAACGAGCAACAGGAGACTAGTAGGAGGAAACTGCCAAACGGAAAGTGAGAAGGAGTAATGGCAGAGCCAAAATAAACACACAGAAACCTTTATTTTTTACCAACCTGGGGCCACAGGTGAACCGGGACCAAAGCTCGACGCTAACCGGAGCTAGCCACGTTAGCTGAGTGAGCTAGCTGTTTTCAAGACGTTTGGAGAACAAAAAGTCTGTCGAGGTTCATCTGAGGACACGTCATCCCCGTCTCCAGAACAACCTCGGTTTCCTGCCGAGTGTCTCTGGTCCAAACCAAACAATCCGGACCGTGGCAACGTTTTAAAATGTATCGGTACATTTGACATTCATTCATTTGCCTTCTGTCCGATGCGAGAAAATAGCGTCTAGAGGCTCAGTTCTTGTTCCACCTGACACAAAAGACTCAAGGCTGCAGGTGCATGAAGTAGAGCGAATTCTTTGAGACAGAGCCAGAGGAGGATCAAGAGACAGAGAGAGAGAAGGACACATCTCGTCAGAGGCAGAAAGGGACTCAGCCGTCCACCACTGAGGGAGCACGCATTGCTCAACTTTCCTGAAGAACCCTGGAATAAATCCCTGAGCGGAGCACACCCACCTGTAAAGAAGACTGCACCTTGTCCCCCTGACGTTAGCTTATTAGAGACAGCAGTCAGCTGTCTCTAATAGGGAGATTTAGGAATAGATTTAGGAATACAAAAAACCCTTTTGCACCAAGGTTATAGCATTTGTTTGCGACATTACATTTACCTCACTGCCAACTGCTGGTGTTAGCGTGACTCATTTGTTTTGGGAGTAAAAATAGATCAAACATATCAGTCTTGCAAATCTGCGGAGGTGTTCCCAAGAGATGCAAATATTTTTGATGCAGCACGATTGCATAAGTCAATGCAAAGACATGATCAAACGCAAACTAGCTCTGTGAGTTAAAGTGAAATGACATGCAGTACGGCAAGAACGAAGCCTGAATGATCTGTTTTTATCATCTTAAACAGTGTGTAGCTCCGTTTAAATTGCTTCAGTTTGAATAATGGATTTTATTTTAATGTAACTGCTAGTTTGGGCAAATACACCTGCGAGGAAACATAACTTCTGTTTTTCAAGGATCAGTGTGGATGTTTCACAGCAGAGAGCAGAGTTCATGTCCTGAGTCCTACTGGTTGTTTGGACCCTAAAACACTTTAAAGCTCAGGAACGATGGCGGTTTTGGTCCCATGATGAAAAAGTCAACTTGTTGAGTCGCCTAAAGTGAACCACAGAACCGTCATCATGCATTGGTTTGCTATGAGTGGACAGCCTCATTTAAAAATGTGCACTCAGCGTCCAGTTTATTAGGAACACCCCCTAAAACTAAGTCAGTCTTGTAATAAATCCTCCTTCATGAAGGTTCTAATGTTCAGTTCGTGTCCATTCAACTGTGTCATCATCATGGAGGATGTATTTAACCTACCGTCCTCTGAGGGCAGGCCAGATAACAAACTGCAGGGTTCAGGCTGGTGTACCTAATAAAGTCGGAGTTGATATAAAATAATTTCTCCATGCATGTACAGAAACAAGCAGGAGAGTGGAATACAGAAGGAACCAGTGTGACAATGTGTGGTGTGCTGGACTCCCGTCGAGTCCAGACTGCCAGCTCAGCTCTGAGTTTTCCTGCTTCGCCGCCTGCAGACGTAAAGACGCAGCTCCTCCGCTCGGGGTTGTAACGTTGGTTTGTCTGAGGACGCTGACGGTGTCTCTCCTCTCCCTCTGGCGTCACGCCGGTCTGACATTTGGACCCGGGCTATTTAAAGCGGACTGAAACGGGCCGGCTCTGCTCTGAGTCAGGGCTCAGAGCGTCGTCTCTCGGCTGCGTGAGTGCGTGTATCTGCATCTGTCTGCTGCTGGGCAAAGCCTGGAGTCTGCTGTGGGTGTTTTCTGACTTTACACTTGAATGTGTGTGTTCACTCTGCAGACTGACTGGTGAAACCAGCATGAGTCAAACTTGAGGCTGTGTGTGTGTTAAGGTGTGGGATCATATTCCTGCAGCTCTTGTTTGTTCTGGGACATATTTTTGGATGAGATGTTTTGTGTTGCACGCAATCTGCATATTTCCTTCTTCCTTCTGCGCAACACGCCTCGTCATGTGTGCTTTCACAACAAGCTGTGTGTGTGTGTGTGTGTGTGTGTGTGTGCTAGCTGTAACGAGCCGTGAAGCCAGCTCTACAACTCCTTCACACTAAAGCCACAGTCCATATCTCTGCTTGCTTTTCTTGTTTTGGACGTTCTGACACGAAGACTGGCAGAATTTTGTTCTGTCTGGTGTCCCACAGGTTCATGATCTCTACGTGTACGAACAAATCTCTACGAAATGAACTAACTGAGCTGAATCACCACTTTCACTGGCTGAATCAGTGTTTATTAGCTGTGGAATGTTACTTCACAATGAAAACCTTAGTAAAAGACCATGAAAACCACAAAAACAATCATAATCTGATAACTGGGTTCTAAATAATCATGAACAGTGCTGCGAAGGCCAGTTTGTACTGACCTGAACGTAACAGCTTGGACCACAGACTGAATGTCTTACTGAACTGAAGACAGCCAGCGGGAATAATTCGTCCTCCATCTCCTTGCGTCTTGACTGTTGTCATGCGCTTTTTTCTCGTTTAAGCCGAGATGCCACGGCACGTCTGCAATTAATTCAAAGCTACAGCTGCACATTTTCAGACCAAGACTTCCCTTTGTTCTCATAGCAGCCCAGTGCTGGCTTTGTTACACTGGTTTCTTGTTAAATTATGACTGATTTTAGAATCCTTCTCATAACGGTCCACCAGGCCTGTCAGGTCATCAGGACAAGGGCTCCTGATTGTCCTGCTCAAAGTTCAAGACTCGTGGAGACCAAGCTTTTGGCTTTTTGCTCCTGGACTACGGATCAGTCTCCCTCTGGAGAAAGGGATCTTTATACCTTCATCTGCTCCAAGCACAGCTCGGGCTCCGTAAACAGTCTACTTGAGTAGCATTGGAGGCATTTAATGTACTCCAGCATGCAGATTACTGACGGTGCAGGTTTTCTAAACAGTTGTTAGGCGACAGCAGGATTACATTTTACCAGCAACGTTAGCTTTTGTATTTGCTGACAGCAGACGTTTTCCTCTTCAGTCGGCATTTTAGTGCATTTCCCTCATGTACACCTACTAACAGGGGCGTGTATAGAAACATTTTTATGTACGGATTGTGACTGAAAGACTCAATCCACTGTTATTTCACAACAACAACAAGCAGGTAATGGGCGTAATATTTACAGAGCAGAGCCGTCCCGCTGTAATCTTTGTTGCTGTTCGTGCCGTCCACTCTCATATTCTGGATCTGATTTGGGCTCGAACATGTACGGATGGATCTGAGAAGTGGTCATTTGCAACCGATTATGTTCTGTTGTAGTTTTACAGCTTGCTTTCAGAACCTCCACACCAGTAAGAAGAAGAGGCAGTGCTCACAAGCGCCGGTTGTGCTGTCGCTCGGCAGGCTTCCGGGTGTTCTGCCAGCCAGAGGAAAGTGGGCTTCTAAGGAGGCCTGAGCTAATATTGCCTGTTTCAGTCAGAGGCTCAACTGTGGGGCTGCATAACAGGCAGTTTGAGATAAAAAAAAGGCCTTTTTTTAACTGTGAATCATGTGAAGCTACTCTAGTGGATTCCCAGAATAAAAATATAAGGCTGGAAATGAGCATGATAGGTCCCCTATTTTCCTTTCTCTAACTGAATGTAACTGTGCTGCCATTTTGGTCAAAAAAGAGACCCTCCTAAAAAATCTATTTTGGTGACTGGTGTGATGGATGCTTCACTCAGTAGATCCAGGATCTGCTGTGTTGTGCTGTGGTTGGAGCCCCTTCCTCTGAAATGGGAGCAGCGTGCAGGGTGGGGTCTGTGGTGACTGGGGTTTGGTTTGGGACTGGTGGTTTGAGGAGGATCTCCAGGGTTCAGTTAGGAGAGCAGCTGTTGTGTTTGTGGGTCAGCAGGCGGGGGTGTGTGTTGGGATGGGGGTGGGGGCTCTTGTGGTGGTGGTCGGGGGTCTATTTTAGTCTATTTTTAGTTTTGTCTCCCCTCGATGTCCAACCAACAAAAAGAAAATAAAAAGAGGGGCTGACTGTGTGGTGCAGTAGAGGACAGCAGGGTGGGGGGTGGATGGGTGGGGTTCAGTTGAATGATGGTTGGTTGTTTGGGTGAACGATGGACAGATGGGGTCATGACGGTATCTGGGTGGTGTTGGTTTTGGTGTTTTGTCCTCTAAGATGAAACAGTTTGACTCTGATCTAAAGGACCAATATTCTCCAAAACAAACACGGAGCGTGAACACGGAGAGGTTCCCGGTCTACAGTCCACATCTTCATACGATGCGGTCGTACATTTTGGGCTGTGCAGACGTTTGCAGGTGATGAAAGTTATGTCGCATGGACCCTGGCTGTAACGTGGCGCTGCCAAAACAAAAGACAGAAAATCGACACTGCCCCTCGTTTGTTCAAATTCCTGATACGATACATGTCCACACATCCGCTCTCAAGACTGTGACACTCCAGACTGTGGCTAGTGTCTAATGTCACAGAGACAGGTTGGAACGAAGGGAGCGATGGCGGACGTTAGTCGAGCTGGTTTGGGTTTCAGGTAAGGCCTGCATCCTCTTCTTGCTGACTGACAATACGTGGCCTGTTAGCAGAAGGAAGGAAAGCAGAATGACCGACCTAAATATAAAGTGTCCTGCCACTGCTCCCTAATTTTTGCTTGTCTTTGATTTTAAAAAAAGATTTAAATGATTTTTATTGTGTTTTTTAAGGACTTTGTAAAAATTCTGTGTCCTGCTGTGGGTTTCTCTGTGGGTCAGGTGTGTTATTGTCTGCAAGTTGAATGGAGGCGGGACTCCGAATGAAACCAAAGCTTCACCTCGTGAATTAAGCCGCACACCACAGAAGAAGACGCGGGTGTCGTTCCAGCTGGAGAGGACGGACGGACGGATCTGAGCCGTCTTCATCCTGCTGTTAGTTTCTGCGTCTGAAACAAAGAGCCACAGATGGACAGACTGTCTGATTGGCTAACGGTCGCTGACACTGCCGCCATGTCATTAAGTGGGCGGGACCAGGTGGTCTCACTGTTCTCTGGTTAAACCGTCAGCCAGAGCCGTTGTCGGGGGCAACACACAGTTTGGAAACGCAACCACAGACGCAGAGATGAAGGAGGGTGATGCAACTCGACCTGCAGCAGGATGACGGAGGACAGGCGGCGCGCTGTTTTAAACAAACTGGTTGGCTGAACCTTTCTGTTCTTTCGTTTCCATTTTGATGTGTTTAAGGCATCAATCTTGAAGATTTTCTTTTAAATAAATGTCTCTTAAATCAAAATCCATCATTAAAGGAGGTAACACAGTGGTGACTGAGCCTATGGTCCAATGATGGAAATGTTACAGTATTTAAATATTTGCAGTTTTGACAAACTGGGTGTCTGTGGAGATATTCCCAGAAAAGAAGCTGTTACTGCTAATGCAAACCCAACATTTCCTGCTGCTGCAGCTTCACATTAAAAGCATTTAACTGGCGAAACACACTGACTTGACCTTTATTATGAAACGGTCACAGGAAATGCAGTGTGTTTTTCGGTGAGCTCAGCTCTTACCGCTGCTGTTCATTAAACACACGTCTACGAAACAAGGCAACGGTCGTTCTGGTCGTTTCTGGACAGAGGATCAGTTTGAAATGTTGCATGGACTAATGGAAGAAGAAGGAGCTGCCACAGTGGCAGGCTGCTCACCTCCACCTCCAAGCCAGGTAACCAGCTCCTGTCACTGTGCCCTGCAGTTCACAGACTCTCAGAATGATGGAAAACAGCCAGTTTCTGCCTGACGTCTTCATTAGAACCACAGCAGTTTGTTCTGCTGCCCCCAAAATTCTGGTTCCTGAAGTATTAAACCACATCTGCTGTTACCACCAGGAACTACAGGTGTCGTCAAATCGACCAGGACTGAAATCCTCCAGACTGCCACTTTAAGTTTGCCAACTTCTTCTCCAAAGCCTGGAACAGAAGGCCAGATGGGTTGTTCCGTCAGTATCTCTTCTGATGTCTCCAGGACTGCACAGTGTAGGTTTTCGCTGGTCAGCACTTGGTGAATTTTGTTTTTAGACAACGATGGTCTGAAGACTGGATTGTGAAAGATGTTTTGGTCGTTTATTCCATTTTTGGTCCTGGCTTGTATTGGAGCAAACATAGTTGTGACCAGATTACGTTTTCTATTGACGCAATGAGAAAATCTTAAATTATATATAGTGCATATGTACATGCTGTGTACAGTATAATACAGTAAAACGTTCACTGGCATTTTACCACTACTGTACCTGTAGGTACCCAGTATTTACAGAAATACTTAGAGTAGCATTTTTTCCCCTTTCCTTTAAAGTACCCAGTTGTTTCTCTCTTGTTCTCCATAGCCTTGTTTGCTTCCACTGTACCTCCATATGGGACCTGATCAAACAACGCAGTTGGACTGTAAAACGCAGGCTGGATTCCCACGTGTTACCCTTTATTCTTTATGGAGCTTTTTTGTTGATTTTGAAGTAAAGTTTTAAGAGGTTTTAGATACATTTTAAGTTTGCTTGTAAAGTTTAATTTGGTGTTTATAGGTTTTGGATTTCAGTGAGTGTTAGGGAGCTTTTTTTCCCTTTTTTTTAAAGTTTTTAAATGAAGCTTTAGTGTGTTTTGGACTAGTTTTGTTTAAGTTCTTGTTGCAGCTGCAAAGACAAACACTGACTCACACTGAGCCTGCAGGAGTTCAGGTGCAGTTACTGTAAATACAAACACGGTGAGTCAAAGCAAATTCTACCTGCAGGCCGAGCACACACACGCACACACACCCACTGACTGAAATGTCATCAGTGAAACGGCAAGACCACAGGGAAAGCCGTTTCTCCTTCTGACCTCCGACCTCCTCTGGACTCTCTGCCTCTGTCTGACTTTGTCTGCCGTCAGTAACGTGTAACACGATTGATCGGGACGTGTGCAGGGTGTTTTTTATTTATCACGTCTCGTGAGCTGTTTTCGTGGGTTGTTTTGTCGCCTGTGCGAAATTCTCGTGTGTGTGGGTCTGGTGTCATGTCAGCTGCAAGCGGTCCACGTAGTGTTGGCCACTGGATTTCACGCATTAAATCTGAATATCCCCGCTGTCCATCAGCGTGCAGTGAAGCTTTACTGTCCTTCCCAGATCACACAACCAGTGAAGCAGGTTTCTCCTTCATGTCAGCCACAGAACAAGGTCTCAGAATAGAATAGAAGTAGGAAACACCCGCCCGTAGTTTTGTTTCCATGCAATGACAAAGTAGTTTTGTACAAACAGGCCCAAACTTCTCACTAGTCGGTCACTGTCATTTTTATTTTCTTTATGTAATATGTGGTCAGAGGTGGCTACAGCTAAGTAAGACACAAACTAAATTCCATTCACCTCCATTTGATTAGGTGGAGGCAGAAGTCTGCAGCTGCTGTGCATGTTTTCAGGGAGGAGGCTAACGCTATTGGTTCAAACAGCAGGAGGAAGCCTGCAGCCCCCCCCCCCCCCCCCACACACACACACACACACACACACACACACTGAAAGACGTCCCAATCGTTTGCTAATACAGTCCCAACTTTAGCATGTTAGCTTAGCTGCTGATCCTCCAGGCTGACTCGGTGATCCTGCACAGTAATGTTCTGATGTATGTTTTCAGTCCTGTTCCTCCTCTGCGTGTTAACTGCAGAGTGGGATTCAGGATGTGATTAGCTTAGCTTAGCATAAAGCAGGGGGGAACTGTCAGCCTGTCTCCGTCCAAAGTTCAAGTTATCTATATCTGTAAGGACACAAAGCACACATGAGCTATTGCTGTTAAATCCCAGAGCCACTGGGAGATTTAACTGATTCATGACGATACCTGGTCTGTGCCAGATGAGTGTCTGGATTATGCAGAGACACTCCTGTGTGTCCTGCAGGACCCTGGTTCTTAGCTTTAGCCCACAACAGCAGCCAACTCTGAGCATAAAGATTATAATTACAGGGCAACACTTTACTGCAGGTCCCCCTAAGTATAATTTATGATCAGTGTATAAACATGTAATAACTGGTCTATAACAGACTGTAGTTCAGTTCAAACCCAGATATCAGAGCATGTTTCTGAGTTTGTTAACGTCCAGTGTTTGTTCCACATATTTTCTATTATTCCATCCTGTGTTTTATTGTGTTGTCGTTCATCGTCTGTTCATCCAGCAGCCTCCACTGATGGAGGAGTTGGAGCTGGTAACAGAGACGTTAAGAGACACTGAGATCTGGTCACAGCTGCATCAGAGTCTTTTAAAAAACCAGTTATTACGTCTTTATTTTCTGATTATACAGATAAATAGGAGGACTGAAAATAAAGTGTAACCATAATGGTTACTGGTCAGGTTGGGTCTGGAACTGATTTAGAGATAGTTACTGGTGAGGAGGCAGTTTGACACTGGGCTCTGTGGGTTTAGGGCAGGTACAGGTGTGCAAACACCTTAAGGGGCGACGCTTTATCAGCAACATAATGAACATACACTTAACATAACGTATGAAAAAGTGAATTTAGACACTGATGCAAGGGTCAGATCTTCAAACCACCTTTATGTGTGTGCAGCGGCTTCATTGAGCTTAAGACTGACTGTGTCATTATTCCTAACTGTAGAGACACAACTCTTTGCAGCCAAACGTGCACATTACCGAGGGAAAATCGCTGGTTTGTACAGTCGGAGGCTGCGACAAACTCTCTCAGGCAAACGACTCCAAAGCAACAGACGCTCCAATCTAACTGCACTGACTGACCTCTAACTTGGCCTGTTATTATCACTCATGGTCAAAACATACATACAGGCCAATGATAACAATAACACAATGCACATAAATGATGACACAGCAGCTGAGCCGAGCAACAACACGGTCAGCTGCTGGTTTGCTGCTGGTTTTGGGTCAAATGCACCAGGTCCTGCGTTCCTTCTGCCGACAGCTAGCAGTCACGGGTTAGACACATCACAACTAGACTCCTGGTTGGCTGCTGAAACTAACCGCGTCTCCTATCGAGCCGGGTCATGCAGCTAAACTTTCTCTGTGAGCAACCCATCAAAACATGGGGTCAAATGGGGTCG
Source organism: Xiphias gladius (assembly GCF_016859285.1). Taxonomy (NCBI): domain Eukaryota; kingdom Metazoa; phylum Chordata; class Actinopteri; order Istiophoriformes; family Xiphiidae; genus Xiphias; species Xiphias gladius. The sequence goes on from NC_053405.1 coordinate 816,575, forward strand.
TTTGTGCATGAAATGCATGTGTGCACTTACAGGTATGTCTGTTTTAGTTCGATAAACTTGTTCGATATGCAGGAGTGGTCGCTCCTATTTTTAAACGTGGTTATAATGTTTCAGCGATCTTTCCTTTTTGTTTCAGGTTTGCAGAATGGGGGGCGGGGGCTGTTGTAAACCTAGTCTGCATAAAATGGCCTGGTTTCCAGCAGATATTTTGCACATTGGACGCCAGCTCCTCCCAAATGAATGTCCCGGTGTCCTTCGGCAAAAACCATAAATCTTCCAGTGTGCGTTTGTGTGACCTGAATAGCAGCTGCTCCTCTGTCGGTGTGCCGTGTCCTCGGGATGAAACGGGTATAGAAGTGCCGCGAGGTAGGTTCACAGACCTGCGGTAACATAAAGCCTGTCGCGTGTACGCAGGCAGACAGGTATGGAGGCGTGACGTCACAGATTAGTAATATGGAGGCAGATGACGATAATGTTTGTTAGTGGGCCCACAGACGGGTTTGTGTGTGCGAGAGACTCCCAGCTGCAAACGTCAGTATGAACATGTGAACGCTCGGGCTTCTTTTGAACGACGTGTGTGTGCACAAGATGACAGCAAAGAGAGAGAGTGAGTGACCTCCAGTTACCTGCAGCCGTTTGTGTTTCACACTCACAGAGAGACATCATGTTCACTCTCAGTCTGATGCAGATGTCAGAGGACAGCTGAGCCCGGCCGGATGTAAACAGACTGTCTCTCTCTCTGATCCGGGTCCAGATCCCAGAGGCCTGTTGCATACCAGGAGGCCTTGTTTCCCAGAAGTCTGCAGGGCTGAGGGGCTGCAGAAGGCACAGACTGTCCACAGGAAACAAGCAGAAGATTCTCACCACAACACAGAAACTGAAGCAGCGCAGCCCAGCGTTTGAGAGTGTGCAGTGTTTCAAAAATGCGAGAAACTTTAAGCATTAAAAAAAATCAGGTATTATGAAACGTGTTTGGACCTGCAACAAGATCAAGACTTTCAGCGTAAAATCCTGCCAGGGTCCCGCAGACTGTGGCTCGGAACAACCACTTCTTAAGCCCTCGGCATGCTCCGCGTGGAGACCCATGCGCCATCTGCTCTGCCGGCGTGTGAGCGGCTGTGAGCGGCCGTCCGAGGTGATGATGGCTCAGCTCTCTGGCTTTGTGACCACGGCAACCTTTAATGCGAACATGCTCTCGTGAGCCGTCGGCGGAGGAGTTGTCACTGCTCTCTGCTGTAGTGGGTTCACACAGGGAGGCTGCTGCAGAAGAAAGCAGGAAACGCTGCACGTGAAAGTTCCTAGTTGAACCCACTGTATAGCGTGTACAGGTTGTTTTCTGTTTGCTTTGATTGATCGACTGGTTTTCTCATTACCACTGGGTCTTGGATGGAGGCGCAGCCGCAGACTGAAGAAGTGTTTCAAATCTCAAGAGGCACGCCCCACGTCTGTGGGAAGGTTTATGGGTGCGGACATGTTTTTTAGAGCCTGCCACGAGAGGCATTCATGGGCCTTACCTGAATGTGCAAAGTCTGTCCTGAGGGTGGCGCTAGAGGAAACATCATGGAGCCATGAAAAGCTAAAGGGTTCATCCTGTGGAGAGCAGGACAGAGATCTGGATAATTCATAGAAACCTGCACTGCAGCTGTTAAACACCACTTCTCTGGAGAAACTGAACATGATCATTTTTATGTTTACAGTTTACAAGGACTAAAAACGATGATGGATTATTGAGGTCACGGCTGGAAAAAATGTCTGGAATATATTGATGATTGAATGCTGTGAAAGCAGCAACTGTGAGGAAAATAGTTATTAACGATTGTTTTCGCAATTGCTGCATAAAATTAAGTGGCCAAAAAGTAAATGTGCGTGGGAAAAGGACATAGCAGTAGTAAATTTAATATTTGTTGTGTATAAGTATTCATTGAACCCAGTTCTCTCTCTTCCACTCAGTTAATTGTGGTTTTATGTGTCCTGGTTTGAAGGAATCTGTCTCTGAGATTTCTGTCTCCACAACAATACAATGGAGGCGAAAGGAGTTTAGTTTGTGCTGCTCACATCGTTTAATGTCGGTTACATTTAAATCAACAACATCTCTCTCGGAAGCAGAGTCCCTGTTACTCTGAAAGCCCGCAGATCACACTGGAGACTGTTTTCATATGAACTAGTTCCTACTGAGGAAATCGTCTCTATAAAAACTGTTGAATGTAAACAGACAGGTGTTTTGGTGCTTTTCACACGTATCAGACGACAAACATGACATTTCATTTTCTCCTGGTAAGTTGGATTTTCCTGTGAGATCAGGATGGAAATGGTGTAAAATGTGTGTGTCTAGTTTGTAACAGAGAATAGGAATAAAACAATGCTGTGAATGTTTAACATTGGATGTCAGCCAGCGTCTATTCATTCCTCCTGTTGAAAATGAAAAGTGATAAGACGATTAAGTAATACCACATTTCAGGCTGCAGCTCATTGTCTGCTTCCAGGCGTTTTGACTTTTGTCCTCTGGTTTTTCTCCCCGTTTGTCAGCAGTTCGTTTGTGCTGCGACATCTGGACGATAAGGACACGGAGGAGGAGAGGAAGTGTCCACTGTTTCCAGGACAAAAGACTATTGTGACTCCTGAGTCGACCTGAGAAAGTCTGCGACGAGCGGCGGTGAGCGTTCACATCAGGACAACAATGCACCGCCTGAGCAGCAGCGTCGGCAGACCGCGAAGAGAATAGACGAGAACAGAGCACGAGGAGAGATCAGAGTCGGAGTCAAGGCTGCCGCACTCTCGTGTGTAACCAGGACAAAGGCAGGAAGACGTTAAGACCTGAGACAGAGCTGGGAGAACTGGGAGAGTTTTGTCTCTCACCAGTATCGTGACACACCTGGGCAATTAGTGGGTCAGACATTAGAGTCAAAGTCACAGTCAGAACTTGGTCAGACATTTGCCAAAACATATGTTAACTCTGCTGGGCCGTCTGTGGTAATATGGGATTTAAATGTTGGTTTCGTCCCATGCAAACATCTATCTGAGTGAACAGAAGACGACCCGCTGCTGGGACACTGAAAAGTCACACCGGTGAAACCGGTATGTTCCTGCAGCGCACTGAGGTTGTTTCCTCGACTGCGCCGTTTTGGTGAAGTGGAGGGTGTGGAGACGCAAATCCAGCAGCGCGCTGCAAAAGCACACATGAAATAACACCCAAACACCGAGGGGTTGAAGATTAAAACGTATAATGTAGAATATGGAGACAATATCTTCCAGAAGTCAGAGGAAAAGTAGACGGGGGATGTTGGGCCTCTGTAAATAATATCGTAAAGATCACAGTCTGGACCTGCTCTATATGAAAAGTGCCCTGAGAAAACTTGACTTAAATGGATTCCACTATTTATAGTATTCCATCAAAAAGAGTTCACACACGATTGGTTCTCTGTGGCTTATATTAGAAAGTCGACCAATGGAAAACTGCCAGACCCTAGAAAGAGTCAAGGTCAACATCGACACCAGCCTTCATGGTCACCTCAAGCACAGGACACCAGTCCTGGGGGGCTCATTCTCAAGAACGTGCTGAGGATGCAGTATTTTTAGAGCAATAAAAATACTAAATAAAGGGATTAAGGATGAGTAAGCCTATGGTGAAACTGCAACTTAGTTTAAAAAATTAAGGTCTCTTAAAGGTATATAGTGAGGGATGGCTTTCATGGTTTTTTATTTTGGTTTTAAGGGGTTTCTACTTCCTTAAAGGCCCTTAAACGGTGCAGATAATGATTTTTACATCAATACCTCAATGTATCATATTCTTGTCATTTATCAACGAATTATCCCCATTAAAATCCTTTAATTACAACATAATTAATGGGTAAATTAAGATAAAAATCAAGGGATGCAGAACATGTCCCCCAGTGACACAGTTTGTGGAAACAGTGGAGCTCTTGGGCTCAGAGGGATCAGATCCATCAGGTTGAGGATACACAAACAGTACTTGTTAGTAGAAGATATTCAGTCTTGATTTGGGATTTGATGACAAACCTTTTCCTGTGAGCCATCTGGAGTCTGACCACTTTCTATTTATGCACCGGGAGAGAACAGGAAGCTGTCAGCAGCCAAAACATCGACCTCTGGATGTCACGACGGTTCCCAGGAGGAGGAAGAGGAGGAATCCAGTCAAACACCACCACACGTTTCAGTGAGTGGAGGATATAGCGTCAGCTAATGTAGAGAAACGACTCTCTTAGCATCAGAAGACCCCGACCCAGTCTGTAGTTCTGCACGGTCAGGGAATTTCACACAAATCAATGATGAGATTTAGCTGTAGTTTTTACAAGAGAAAAGCTGTAACTATGACTTTAGTTGCAAAATGTCTGTCTTCCTTTTCCCTCTACAGCTCTGTCACGAAAATCAGACAAAAATTGGATGTTTATTATACTGTTGACATTGTTTTTTAGGTGCTCTGGTAGGAGACTGAACTGAAACTTTACTTGCTACACTTTCTACACTCGGACTTAGAATTGATTTTCAGTTGAGCCGCAGCTCATCTTCTGTCGGCAGCAGATGGTTGAAGGAGTGAAAGGCTGAAGAATAAAATCACCTCCGGCATGTTTATCCTATTTGGTGATAATGAGGGAGGTCAGGACTGTACAGGACTGATGGGAAACATGGTCTTAATATATAGAGACATTAACGATGACAATACAACCAGCGGCTCTCGCCGTCACGCTCTGATTGGCTTGCAGGCCGAAGCTGGAACATTAAACCGACAGATGTTAAAGATGAAACTCGGAGCGGATTCCAAACTCTTCCTGACCACTCGCAGCTCTGCAGTCTGTCATCAACACGCTGATCCCAGCTGGTTAATTAAAAACAGACGATTGGCTGCTAATTGGGCGTCTTCAGCCTCCACCCCCCCATCCCTCCACCCCCCCCAGCTCGTCAAAGTCTGCCGAGCCTCGCTGGACCAGCTGCTGCCTGTCTGAGACTCCCACAGCCTGAACACATGGAGCATCAACAGCAGTGAAGTTTCCCTGGAGAACAATGACAGTGACACTATGATTACTGACTGCTATTTTATTTTGTTGTATGTAATTTATTATCGTCTCTTTGGTGCACTGTGCTGTTTTGTCAGCTATGTATTGTATTTGACCGAAACTGTGTGTGGGACTGTAGCCAAAGTCAAATTTCCCTCTGGGACAATAAAGTATATTTTATCTTATCGTAGTTATTATTACATTATTCAGCGCTGAACAAATTCACAGCCTTACCAGACTGCAAAGCTGCAGCTCTGTGCTTCCGTAAATTTCCACCATCTTTACAAAAAGTGTCACAGTAAAACTAGAGGGGCGTTCAGCAGAGCGCAGACCTCCGACATGAGGAGCTCTATCAGAACTTAAAAACCATAGGAATAAGGACTCAAATGCACAGATCAATAGACAGTTCAAGTTTTAAAAAAAAATCAAGGTCTTCACTTGGCAAAAGGTTCGGTGCAGATCAGGCAAACAAAACCAAAACAGCGCACGGCAGAGGGGAGGTCAAAAAAGGAGAGAAACTAATCCAAAACCAGGAAAATGCTGGAACACTCGACTGAAGGGACAAAGACGAACTGGCACCATGGAGGGGGACCGCAGAGACTAAATACACGAGGAAGGAGAAGACAATGAGACACAGGTGAAACCAATCAGGGAGGGGCAGACAATCACAGTGGCAGGAAACACACAAGGGCAGGAAGTGGGGATCTGAAACGAGAGGAGAGGTGAGCAAACATAAAAAGAACAGAGGAAGTACTGCAACATATGAAAAATAAAGAAAAAAAGACCCTGGAAGCTGAGTGAGACATGACCAGTGCGACCAGTTAAACATAGGTCTGTTGTGGGCCATAAATGTGATTTTGTTTCTGTTCCCCTTGAACAAGGGGGTGATATGGATAAAATGAAAATGAATAAACCCGAGTCACATTTTACATTCGATGATTTTACTGCAAAAGAAAAGTGTATATGTTTCAAATAATAGTTACTACATTTACTAAAACGAGTTATCTATTTATTAGGGTTTTAGAACAATGACCCCTCAAAAACAGTTGCCCCAAGGTAGGGTCAAAAATGAACAGCGGTGGAGCAGCATTTCCTGATGCATCGACAGCACAAATCAGTGTAATAGTCTCTCCTCGCTCGGCCGATGTCACAAGACAAGACAGGACAGTTGTCTCGTCCATGTGGTAGATCACGTGGACGGAAACTGTATCTTATATACACCATAAAACACATTCCTTCATGAAATCAATGATTTAGCTCAGTTTAGCCGCTGAAACAGTTTGAGTGAGGTTAGCTAAAAGCTCAGGCTAACAGCTAGAATAGCTTGTTTCGGGTCAGCTAGGGGCAAATTTTACCGCTAAGGCTACAAAACAGCTTGATTTAGCAAAAAGAATTTGGTTCGGGTTAATTAATGGTTGCTCAATTAAACAATAAAACTCTTCCTTTAATTACACTTTCATCTACGCTGGGAAACTCCCAATTAACAGTAAAAGTGTTGACCGGAGTTTTTCAATTTAAACTCAAACAACCTCCTCACCTTTACTTCTTACTGTGTTTCTGTCCTATTCACAATTTCTTTCCTTTCACATTCCCTGCACTGAGCTTCTTATTTTCTTCTACAGACATTAAATTGAAATAATGACAGAAGAAAAAGATTTAAGATGTTTAGACTGAGAGAGAGACAGGTTTTTATTCATAGGTTATTAATCACTGTTGACTGGACTGGTTAAAGGTGAACCAATCAAGTTAGTAGTGAACTAATTAGGTCTGGTGGGGTTGTACTGGAGCAGGTCTCAGGTCTGTGTGTCAGCATGTCTAATAGAGTTGATCCGAGCCGACCGCCTCTCATCTGCAGATGCTGCTTCATCATTATCATAAATGGCAGACGGGGAGTGTGAACTGTGAAGTGCCGGGGAAAAAACGGTCTTTTCTGGATCAGCTCTGATTATTTGGAGCTCAAGTCATGCATATTGAGTTTGGGTGGATGGATATGGATACCCACTTCACCAGATCTGTGAAATGCAACCCGCAATTTACTGCACACAAACTTTGTTTAATCAGGCCGTCTTGGTGAATTAATAAAAACCATTACAAAAGTCACAAAAAAACACCAGATAATAAATCAAATAAAATTAATAAGGTGAATGAGCAAATCTACCTTGAACGCAGTTCATTTAAAAGTCGCAGAGCCAAGATTAGAGATTACATGTGGGACATCAGAGGTTAAGAAGTTACTGAACCGTGTATCATAGTTACAAGGTTTAAATGGAAGAAGAAGTGTGAGGTAGATTCTCCTCTGACTGAACACCTTTTCTTTGTAAAGAACAAACTGCTCACCTGGACTTTTTATCTATCTATCTGATCAAGTGCAGATATTAAAGTCGACTGAACAATAGTTTTAAAGACTTAAAACGCAAACAGCCTTTAATTCTCTACAGGAGGTATAGTTTGATTTTTAAGTTTTGAGTTAAATGTTGAATACGAATGACTGTCTGCTGTCATGATGGTGTCTGCAGCACAGTCAGACACAGTGGTGGATAAAACCGTATCATCTGCATAGAAATACACAATGAAGTACTGATTAGGAAACAATAATGTCTTGTATGTAGAATGTAAACAGAAATGGACCAAGCATAGACCCCGGTGGCACTGGATTGCTGATGTTAAGTGGCCCTTTTTGGTGATATACTTATACCCATGCATTAGGACATGGAGGGTTGTAAATTTATCTGCATATTTCTCAAGCGACACTTGTGGTTTTAGACCCGTGAAGACTTGTGCTTCAGCTCTCTGCAGACATTCTGGGTGCACTCATCCAAACAAAAAAATAAACTAAAAAAATGAAAAAACATGGAGGAACTTTAACTATATTTTACTAATCAACTCCTACTGAACTTTCACTGTTAACACTGGGTCGCAGCAGAAAGTTTAACACTGTCCTCTTCATTAATCATTTTTTCTGTCCATTTGCTTTTGTATTTTAAAGTTTTATGACTGTATTTCCTTTTTAATGTTTTGAGTACGTTATGCACAGCAATTTGAATTGCCCGGATAGATTATATGGTCCGCACTACATTTCCCACGAGGCCACAGATGAACGAACAGACTAACTGTTGAAGCGTCTCCTCCAGTTTTGCAGCTTGTTGCATCAGTGCAGGAATGTCTCTGCGCGACAGTCTGAAACTTTTCGAACCCTCCCTCTCCTCCCTCCTCCCCCCTTTCTCCTTCATATTTCCAGCCTTTAAGAGGAAATCCTCTCCCTCTCTTTCTCTCCGTCTTCCCGCCGCTCTCCCTTTGCCGTCTCTCTTTTTCTCTCCGCCTTGTAAACAAACTGTAACTGAAACCTGCAACCTCCTTGTCCTTCATGTCTGTCTACCAACAGTTTGAAAAGTGAAATGAGCTGAAGCTTCTGCACAACACTCCGGAGCACGGTTGAGCCACTCGGACCTCTGATATTATGTGCTGTACACCTCACAGTCAACATGCGTGGCGGCTCCTGCCCCTGCTCTGGCAAACAGCAGCCAGTCTGCACTGATCTGGTGATTTACAAGTCACAAGGTGTTTAGACATCCAGGTTAAAAGTGATCTGTCAGGATGGTTCGATGCTGGTCAATGACATGTATTTTAATGCTGGTTAAACTGCACCAAGCTTCCAGTTCACATGACTAATCAGCGTAAACAAGCACGGAGGTAAAATAGGTCCCGCCTGCTTTCAATACACCATAAATGGTGATGAGATTTCCATCTCGTGTCTCACAGACTGATGCTCTGATCTGATTCTCTGTTTCCCAGCATTCAGTTCCTACAAAAACAGAGTACAGTGAAGACGTGTATGGTTCTTGGTTAAAGGAAAAAGTCGACAGTGTCCGTGGTGGCATTTGCATCATGGGTTATTATTCCTCATGCTGCAGGGTTACGGTCATAGGGTGGGGGACGTCTCGGGGACGTCTGGTGGTCTCCCCATCTCTTCCTGCAGGAGTCATTGGCGGCTGCAGCTGGGAGTTGTGTTGGCTGCTCTCATATTAGCTCAGAGCACTGGATTCCTGTCTGATGACATGATGGTTTTCCAGGACAAACAGTCCTCAGGTTGGTGTTTCACAGGAACACACAGAGCTATGGAGAGGCAGGAAAGGGCGGGAGAGACACTAGAGGAAAGGTCGTGGCGGGAAGAGTGTGCGTGTGTGTGTGTGTGTGTGTGTGTGTGTGTGTGTGTGCGTGTGTGTGTGTGTGTGTGCATGCATGTCTGTGTGTGTGTGTGTGTGTGTGTGTGTGTGTGTGTGTGTGTGTGTGTGTGTGTGTGTGTGTGTGTGTGCATGCATGTCTGTGTGTGTGTGTGTGTGTGTGTGTGTGTCTGTGTGTGTGTGTGTGTGTGTGTGTGTGTGTGTGTGTGTGTGCAGGACCAGAGCAGCACATCCCGCGCTCTCGGCCTGATCTAGGTCTCTGTACGCCTCTGACTCGTGCCTTTTGAATCCACAATTGGCTGCTAGTGTTTCCCAGACAGTGTCATCATCCTTGCCCATATATGGAGTTGTTGCTTTACGGTTTTTTCTTCCACAGTTTTCAGTAACTCCTCTGGTTTCAGTCTTTCCACCAGATGCTGAGCCTGCTGCAGAGGTTTGCTCCCACTCAGACAGAGGAGGTCCAGCACTGATGCTGGTGATCAGGTCTGATCAAAGACGTTGGATGGGGGCTGAGGTCAAGTCCCTCCACACCAAACTGGGAAAATCATTTCCCGGTGGAGCTGTCTTTGCGCACGGGGACACGGTCTTGTTGAAACGGGAAAGGCTCAAACACGAACTGTTGGAAGATCAGTTCAGAATCAGAAACTGTCATTGTACACTGCAGCCTCCAGGCAGAACGCACCCGGTCCGAAAGTACACTGTCCACATATATTTGTCCATGTATTATCTTTATATTAGGAGTCGGACTGGGAACGTTTCTGATGTTTATACACTCATGTAGCTGCAACTCCCCGGGACAAGCTGCAACAACGAATGTGCAAAAAGGCCTGACCTTTGGTGTAGTGCTAAAACAGCACAAAACCCCCCCACACACCTAAAAATGCATTTCAGCAGCTCGAGACCAGCTGAAGGTGAAAAACATTCCCCATTATACAGTTAATCGTGCCAAACGTTGGGTGAGCATGTCCGTGGAAGCCCAAGCCCGACAAAGACCTCAAAGTTGTACCTTTAAAAACAGAACCTGAGTAAATGTACACGGTTACTTCCCACCACTGATATGAATACTGAGCCAACAGGGAGGAATCAAATGATCTTGTTTGGTCTTATCTTAACACATAGTGTTCCATTTACAGTAGAGTGACAGTTGTTCTAAAATACATCAATATCAAGGAATAGAAAACAGAAATGAAAGTCTGATGAACAGTGGGGAAAACAGAGGGAGAGCGAGGCAGACAGAAATAGAAAGGAGAGAGAGAGAGAGAGTTAGGGGAAGTCCTAATTCCAGAGAATCATGTTCACTTCATTCCTGACATTCCTGAGTTGTTTGACCTCGTCTCCAACAGCCTTTGTTTCAGCCTCCCTCTCTGCTCTGTGAGGATCTTTCCAGTAAAACATTGTCTCGTCCAAAACACACTTTCCAGAAGCAAAACACACACACACACACTGAGCCAACAAGCTGTTTCCTTATTTGGTCACTTAGAGAATGACCAGTAACTGATAAAAAAGTGGAAAAAGCATCTCAGTTGCCGATTAAAAAAGGGGTCATTTTGTTTTCTGCTCAAACGACCTTTAAATCCAGGAACACACAGGTTCTTTTTACGCAGTGGAAACAGCTCAGGATGTAACTACGAACATTTTTTAGTAAAGTTGGATGAAAAGGACAAAGAGTTTTTCTTTTGACCTCATATGTTGTCTGGGTGATGACATCTGACCTTTTCATGCGTCCTTCTTATCTGGACTTTGAATCTGTTTATTCCAGTTTTGTTAACCGTCCGATCTTGAGATTGAGATGTTGTCGGAGATAAAAGACCTTCCTGTGCTAACACTCATAGTTCCTCAGTGCTGAAAAACTCCCAAAGCTTCCCAGCCCGCAGTAAGCTAAGGGGGTCAAACTTGCGGTGTAAAAATTCCGCGGTCGGCAGCAGGGTTAACTGTGCTGTTTGTTGTTGAACAAATCAGAGCGCGGAGAATTCAGCCTGGTGGCTGCTAGTACGTAGCTTAGCTCTGCCGATGACCAGCTACGCTACGCATTCAGTCCGAGGGCTGGTGGTCCGGACCTTAGCTCTGTTGATAACGAGCCGTGGTCCGTATTGACGAGCTATCGAGCGACTGTACCGATGAATTACGTAATTCATCAAAGGGTCCGATAAATCTGGAGCCCCCCATCCCAACTTGTTTGTTGTGTCATCTTCCTGTTTGTTCTGTTGAAGTGACTCACTACCGCCCCCCACTGCTGCGGAGTCGGTGGTGAAAGTGTTCTCACCCAACTATTTTAGAAAAAGTAGGATTTTGCAGCTGAAAGGAAAGTGACGCGGCTTTGGTACATTATTTCTGAAAGTCCAACTTTTGTGTTTTATGAGAAAAAAAAGGTGCATTGGGGCAAGAAGTACCCAATCACAGAGCTTGAAATGCTGTCACGTGAGCCGTGGAGGATATGGTTTAAAGAAAAGCTGGGAAGGTGAAACCCGAATGAGGAAAACCACGTCACAACTCTACCGCAACACGGCCTCGTCCACTCGTTCCCTCCTCCCTCGAGCAACAGCAGCCGGTAGTTTACTCACTGCTGAGAGCGAACGAGGTCTCAGCAGGTCTCACACCTGCTGATGGTCATCATTTAGCGTCGGCTGTAGGATCCAGGCCATGGACGCCACTCTGTTTGGTTCCACTGGAAGTTTGGGGGGCAGGGGCGGGATGGTAAGTTTGAGTTGTGGCAACAGTAACTAGGGGGGGGCGGGGCTTAGTGAACGGTCAGTCGGCGTCACTTTTACAGTAATGAACTCTGTGTGTATGTTTGACTGCAGCCTCTGGCTCTCACTGTAGGGGATACGCAATACACAGGGCCGCGTGTGTGTGTGTGTGTGTGTGTGTGTGTGAGTTGGGTTACATTAGCAACCGGACTGTGTCGTCTCCCATGGCAATGGAGCGTTATTTGGGAATCCCCAGTCTGTTGCTGCTGATGGAGGCCAGCGGAGGGAGGGAGGGAGGGGGCCTGCCGCCATGGGACGACCCGGGCTGGGGGGGGGGGCTGTAAAAAAACCCTTTAAAAACACCTTCAAAGTGTCTGGGTGTTGCTGAGTCATGAGGAGAACTGCTGCCGTTTTTACTGTTTCCATCAGTTTCTCCTCTTCACACACACACACACACACACACACGAGAAAACATGTTGCCTCGTTGCCATGCCAACTAACAGAGCAGCTCTCGTTTTTGACCTGTAAAAAAAAACCCTCCGGACTCTTATTTTGGTGACTCTCTGGTTACAAACGCTGACAGGTTCTGACCTGCGGGACGCGTCTGTCCAACGCGGCGGTCCTCAGACAGACATGTCGAGGTCCAGCGGTCAGACCCTCAGTAAATGTCTTCATCTCCTTCCTGCTCTGCAGAGGATGGACCCTTCAGATTTTTATGACTTGTTGTGTTAATACTTTGTGATGTTGAAGTGTTTGTTTTTACTCTTAGACCAGCGAGCACTTTGGAGAAGCTGATGGGGAGTAAAGATTAAAGGATATGAAATGAAATATTTCATTTAATTTTACTTTAAATATCAGATGTTAACAGATTCATCTCCACGACAGCTGAGCAAACTCCATCTGCTAATGAACATCATGCGATATGGTTGAAAGAGGGTCCAGAGACGGCCAGTAAGTGGACCTTGAGTTGGGGTTTCATTTCAAGATGAACTGAAATGAAACGCTGACTCTTTGACACGTAAACAAATATCAAGACATCAACTCTTTAATTTAAAGTCAACCAGTTTTAGAGGCTGAAAAGTTTCACTCAGTACATAAATAAAATAAATCACACAATAACTCATGCATGTCTGTGAAAAATGATGCCACGGTAAAGGAACCGTGCTTAGAAAAACTTCAATTATACTAAGTTTCAAAACGGAAACTTTTCATGACTAAACATAAATAACTTTTAAATATCGACAATCTTAAATCTATCCCCTTCCCATTGAAGCGTTTAAAAACAACTTCCCAAATAATGATCGTTAATGAGCCTTGAAAAAATCCATTCGAGATGTGAAGTGAACAAGTGTCTCAGCGGCTGAGAGACTTAATGACACGAACCAGTTTAATCCTCCAGTGAACAGTGAAAGAAGCCAAACTGTCTGAACACACTGCTGTCAGAGCAGACACACACCAGATGTCTGAGCAGATTAACGCACACACACGCACACACACACACACACACACACACACATGGGGGACGCTAACTGAACTCATTAATCCACACGACGACTCTCTGATTTGATAAAAGGACGCGTTAAAGACGAGTCAGGATGAGTTTAACGAGACGCGTCAGCAGAACTTTCTGTTTTGGTTTCTGATGAAAACTTTAAGTTTGTTATCACACTGTTAATGACACGAGGCTACTCTGCACTTTATCACTGCAACATTCAAACAGGATCAGGATCTGGTGCAAGGCCAAAGGTCACGTGGACATTACTAAATCAACATTTTGTAATCACTTTTTCAACTGTATTTTATTGTTTTTATCGTTAAACCTATTTCATTCTCTTTACTCTACATTTGATTTATACATTGTTGATTTTTTTAATCTTGATTATCTTTTATAAAGCACTTTGTAGCTTTGTTTTGAAAAGTGCTTTATGAATAAAGTTCATTATTTTTATTTATCATTTTTTCCATCTTTGTCAGGTTCTGCACCAATCAAGGCTTCATATACATTTATTTGAGCGGGAAAACCCAGATGTTTGAGGAAACACGTCTTTAAGCACCTTCAAGTGAGGCGTTATTTGCATGTACCAACACAACAGTCAGTCCACAAACCACCTCTTGAATAAGCTGTCTTGGATGATCTTGGCCAGATGTCTTGTATCACTTCAATGTGGACAATGTCAGACAATCATCACAAGGCACATCGCCACCACACTCTGAACCTGACTCAACAATCACCATCCAAACGTGTAGAAAATGTGGCTCATGAATGTAGGTGGTGACAGGAGATGCGGAAGGTCTTATTTGATGTTGTTTGCAATGCATTCTTTGTATCTTGGCTCCCTGATTATCTGGAACTATCAAGATCCTACAGGCAAAATGTTTTATTGCCAGAAAGAAACTGGCCACTCACTCGGGAGTTCCAAAAATACTGGGATGCTTCAAGTTACCCAACTCGTTTGGTAATTCACGATTGAGAAACTCAGCTTCTTCATGGCAACTAATACACAAATGAATATATGTTGTTTTGCTTTGTTGCTTCTAATGGTTATGAATGTTTTTTTTATATTGGGGGGGGTACTACGGAGTAGGACGTCTTTTTCTGTTTTGCGCTGTTTTGCTTTGATCTTATGTGAATTATCTCCTTCGGAAAAATAGAAAATCAATGAATACATTCAGTCACAAAACCAGACCAGAACCTTAGAATCAACCTTCACGATAACATCTTTTTTAACAACTGTCTTTCAGACTTCAGCACTGAGCCTCGTTGTTTTCTGTGTTTCTGTGATCAGACAGTGGCTGGTATTTAAAGGACAGTTCAGTAGTTTTTAATTGCAGCCTGTGGGTGAGTTCATGTGTCAGTTAACTGTTTGTGTCCAGCCCGTTTCTATTTTTAAACCAGAATAAACACTATGGGCTAAATCTGTTCTCTGACTCTTTAACTTCTGAAAAACAGCTTCAGGGGACAAAGTGACTGCTGATTGGCTCTGATAGCCTTTCTTCTGTTCACACACACACACACACACACACACACACAATGACAGGCATTGATGGGACTGCATGTGACACTGTGACTAACCAATCACATGCATTACATAATGTCAACGTCCCGTCCTATTTTCACGGTCCGGCTCCTGACCTGTGACTCCTGACTCAGAGCCTCTGCAGGGACTCGAACTGTGGACTCGGGCTGAGAAGATGTTTTTTGTCTCATATTTTAACCATCTCTCCAAAGCCTCACCTGCGAAGTTAATGACACAGTGGGCCTCATGCTCAAAGCATTCCTCTCCCAAACCTGACTTTTTTCTGTGAGGTTTGTTCATTTGTTTGAGTGTTCCAAGTCAGATTCAAAGTCTGTGCACAAACTTGTCTTAAATTACTATTTTATCCTGATGAAATCCACCTGTCATGGATGGATTATCAGAAAATGGGCCCCTGGGCACAGACAAGTAAAGGACAACACACCCCTCCTATATCAGGACGCCCAGACTGAAAGAGACACTAAAGAGGCTCTTCGTTGACATTTTGAGTGTAATCGCGGTCGCTTTGTGTCTCTTTGTGGTCGTTTTGAGTCCCTTTTTCGGGGTTTTGTGGTGGTTTTACATGTCTTTGTGGTTGTTTGGAGTAGTTTTGCGGCTCTGTTGTCGTATGGCGTCAATTTGTGGTCGTGTTGCATCTCTTTCTAGTTGTATTGTGTCTCTCAACTGAGCTCTGTGAATTTCACACAACAAATTATTAACAATCATTTCAATCAGAGGAACAGTAGGCCTGTTTGGTGACCCATCAATGCCAACTCTTCATGAGGAGATTTGATCGTTAACATAATCAACAGCCACTTCCCTACACATCCCAAATCATTTTTCGTGCTGATCACTGTAGGCTGCAGAAACCGAGGTCCTCCGGTGGCGAGATCAGCTCAAAAATGCTGTTGATCTGTATCAGAACATACAGAACTAAAGAAGCAAAAGCCAGGATCTGGTCCAGATTATATCCCTGTTCAGAGACACACTTCAGCACATGACTGTTCTGATCTGGTGCTTGAATAGTAAATGCATCAGTTCTCATCTATTAACCTCTCTGCTTAATGAAAATGAAAGACTGTCAGATGGACATTGCAATGTACTACTTATATGCAGACGACACCACTTTATACGCCGCTGCCTCTTCTCCTAATGCTGATGAAACAAAATGTTTGCCTATCCTGCCTGCAGGAAGCAGATAAAACACATTTGATGTCTGGTCTCAAGGATTTTAATTTTTCTCCTTCTGTGAGGTTTTTGTTGTCTTTATCTTGTTGTGTTGTTTGATTCATCTGAGATCTGCACTTTGTGAATGGTGTTTTATGCGTTTTACCTTCCTTTGGTAGTATGACTAGTATTTTCTATGTTGGTTTCATGTCACAATATGCAAACCAGAACAGATTTCATTATTCAAATTAAATAATTCAAAATGATTAATTCATTTAGTTCATTTCTTGAGAAGTAATCAGTATCAATGTTAAAGAAAAATACATCTCAGGACTAAGAGCAAATCTAAAAATAACTGAAAAGAGCTTCTAGGGGGCTAGGAGGCTGCGTCTGAGAGTTGGATCCAAAAACAAGTTAGTCAGAGAAAACTATCAAAGTCAGAGACCATAAAAATGATCAGAACAAAGACAGTGACCCACAGAGTCTCAGTGTCTGTCAGAGTCATGAGACCATGTGACTCAGTGCAGAGTTAACCTCATTAATGTAACACAGGCACACACAGACACACAGCTCTGTGTTCATGCAGCCAGGGGTTAACGTGTGTACGTTTTCAGATCACATGACGGCTCCTTCGTGTTGCTGTGGAGCTGCTGTTGTCACCAACAGTCGCTCACTGTCTCGCCGCTCAATAAAGCATTTCAGCCCGACAGCCGGTCCCTGCAGAGCAACGCCCCCACAAAGCCGCCTTGCTCCCCCGACACCGACGCTGCCTGCCCCCCTGAGCTGTTCTGAGGTCAGCGGTAATGTCATCCCGCTCTGAGGTGTTTCCCTCTGCAAAGAAACGCACGGCGACCGCGAAGGAGGCGGAGGAGGAGGAAGTCCCGTTGCTGCATAACCACGTCGCCGAGCACCAAGCGAGGTCCAAGCCGTCGGAGGATTCGGTCCGGCTCCGAGGGGAACAGCAACACGTGCAGCGTCCAGCTGGGACACATCTGTGCTGAGCAAATATTTCTGCCTGCCCAGCAACCGCAGCCCGGGAGGGGAAAGTTTGAAAAGAAAAAAAATGATTGGATGCCATGGACTTTCCTAGAGCAACATGCTGATAAACGGCATGTCTCAGCAGAGATGGAATTCGTTGCAGGTTTCTCCTGAGTCACGGCTGTTATATTTCTGCCCTTTTGTGTTTTTGTATGTGTGCATTTCTTGCCGAGTCTCCACTTCTTACACTCGTGCAGGAAGAATCCCAGACAGTGAACATGTGTCAGAGTCAGAGGGTTTTATTCACGGAGTTCAGTGAAGTCGGAGCTGACTCAGCCGATATGGCAGGAGCAGTGAGTGGACCTAACAGCGGGGTTTCCACGTCCTGCATCCACTGTGCGCCCTGCCGTCCCTGCTGCCGCGGGACGACTGCTGACTGCCGTTCACGAGTGAAAGCAGACTTGTCCTGCAACGAGCAGTGACTGCAGAAGGTCCGGATAATAAAGCAGTGAGAGAACAAGACCAACGGCCAAACACACGAATAGAGATGAAGACACGATGAATCAGCCCATAATGAGTTCAGTCGGATTTTTGTCTGCAGCAACAAGTTTACCGCTGCTGTCTGAAACACACTCCTTATAGGGTTATTTCGACATCCTGTCAGTGTGTGTGTCTGCGTGGTGATTCATCAAGGAGAAAGCCCTCAGACGATGACATCACCAGCAACATCTGGAGACGGGAGAGAAAGTGTGTGTGTGTGTGTGCAACGAGACGGCGTTATTACAGAATCTGTCTGTCTGGTTTCACTGAGGTGTATTTTGGGACTGTAATCACGTCTGTTCTCTGTGTGTGTATTTATTGTAGGGTTTTTTTTGAGAAGCTTAACTTTTTCTTGTGCAGTTTTGGCCCATTAACTACAAACTGTGCTGATTCGTTTCGGCATAAGAAATAACAAATGATGTTGTCACCCTCATGTTTATTTGTAAATCAAAGACGAACAGATAAAGAAAGAGCATCTCTGTGCAGCCCAGTGTATCGAGGAATCACACGCGTATTGGACGATTCAGCAGCTTATGATGCAACTAGTGTGTCCTGGCGTAGCGAGGCGGACACTGAGGGTGCGGAGGCACAGCTGGCTTTCATGCTGGACACCGCTGTGAATGTCCCGTCTGAATCCGACCTACGTTTGCTTCTTCAACCGTAACAACAATAACCAGATTGTACCAATAATTGTAAAAAAAGAGAGTTTTTCAGGAGCGTCTCATATCAACAGTCTCGTGTGATGTGTGTGTATCATCAGACACGTTCCCACGGACGCCTCTTCGATTCTTCAGGTTTCCAACTTTGTGGTGGCAGAAGAAGTTTCCACAGAATCACGGTTGGTCAGAAGAACAGATTCCCATCAACCTCTGCTGCAAATCTTCATCAGCAACATATCCGCCCCACTCAAGTCTAAAACCTGGTTTTTCAACATGTCAGCCTTTCTTCAAATTTCTTTTCGTACTTCCACATGTGCAAACTGAAACTCTATAAAACCGTGTGAGAGGAAACTTCTTCTCCCTGCATGTGTGACTTCACTGAGAGCTGCTGCAGCCTCCTGCACTCGCTGCAGCTCCTCCCACGAGGTTTTTCCTAGAAATCCTTCAGCTGAGCCCCCAGGTACACACCCCAAACACACACACACACACACACGCTGCCCTGCAGCGAGCTGAATGCCTGGGCTTTGTCCCTCCGTCAGCCAGCCCACCCAGGAACCAGGCCTCTGTCTGCTCGCTTCTAGGAACTCCACCTGAACTCTGACTCCTGAGGTGTGTGCGTGTGTGTGAAGAATGTGGCCCACATTTCTGAGGAAGCCTCCCTCTCTGTTGGTGTGGATGAAGCAGAGAGGGAAACCCTCCCGGCCTGTGGTCACACCGGCTCTTTGGCATCTGCAGCCACAGGAGGATCATTGTGTATTCGGACACACGAGGTTATTCACGTGTGGTCCACCGGCAGGGCTCTGCACCAGCCGAGTGGAAGTTCGATCAGAGGTTCAAGCGGAAAGTCGCCAGGAAAGGCGGCGGCAGATGAAAAGCCGCGTTCGCACCAAGTGGAGCGTCGACCTGCTGCTGGCGCGGCAGCTTCGATCTCTAACGGCCCGTGGAAAGTTTGTAGTTTGCTCATTCGTGAGGAGCAGCAGTTGTGGTCGGTTTGGGTTCAGGTCTGTCGTACCCCACTACGTCCGTCTGACAGCGTTAGTTACTCCGGTCACTTCTCAGGTTTTGACCATTAAACACAGATGTTAAGACGGATTCTGACGTATTGTTACTTGCATAAAGCAGTTTGAATGAACTCCCCCTTCATCAGCTGCAACATTAAAGTGACACTAAGGTGAATCCCTCAATGATTATGATTCACTCGATTCCGAAATGGGCCGTCGTGCAGAGCGAGTACTTTTACCCAAGTAAAGTCTTGAAGGCAGGACTTCTTCTAGGGTGTGGTACCGCTACTGCTGCTAAAGTAAAAGTACAAATAGCACAGTGCAAAAATACTCCATTACAAGTAAAAGTCCTGCATCTCAGTTTCTACTTGGGTAAAATTATTTTCAATGTTGGCCTTTTACACGAAATGGAGTATTTTTACAGTGTGGTGAAAATACTTCTATTACTTAAGTAAAAGATCTGAGTACTTCTTCCACCACTGGTACACACATGCGCACACACATGCAGAACTGCTGTATACACTTTGTGCATTCGGTGACGTGTGGCGAGCAGAAACCAGATGACTCAGAGACGTCACGTTTACCCGCACCGCAGTAACCTGGTTACCGTAAATCCACGTGCACGCAGAAGGTCAGCAAACAGAGTTACACACAACCCCTGACCCGGTCATGGGGGAATGACTCGCTGAGTGTAACTGTAGTCACGGCACAAGGAGACATCACCCCCAGCTCTCATGTGGGCTGACAGCTGGATTTATGTGTCGGGGTAAAGTCGCTGAGCTCCACAGTAGCAGAAACCAGAGCTGGACATTATTTCCTCTCACAGCTGATAAAGGACGCTCAGGGACACACACAGGCACTGACCTGCTGTATTGTGTGCGGTTGCGGAAGGTCCGCCGGTCGTTTCGGTTTTGGCAGATTTGGCAAAAAAAGACAAAGACCTCGTGACGTCGCGCCGAAGACCAAAGTCAACCTCGCGGGAACAAACCAGCAGATACAGTCAACAGCTTCCTGACATCGCGCCGACAGGACGTTACGTGATGTAAACACACACACACACCTGCTGTTGATCTGCTGTTGTTGTAGGACAAAGAATTCTCTCCACTTTATTGCTCATAGATTTCATTTAAGATTGATGTCGTTTACTTCTGACACGTATTAAAAATCACACACTTTTCTTTGTCACTCCAAACTGAGCTCAGGTGCCTCCTGTTGAAATTTCACCGGTCCACCTGTGGCAAATTCAGCTGATGAAGAAGGCACACACACCTGTGTATATAAAGTCCAACAGTCCACAGTGCTCGTCAGACCAAAAACCAAACCATGGAGTCCAGAGAAACTGTCCGCACACCTCAGATGATGAGCCGTATCCTCTGTGGCTCCTCCTCCACGCGTCTTAGCTGTCCTGAGTCCTGTGGGATCTAATCCCTCGCTGGGTACCTGCCAGGTCCTCATTTGATCGATCAGTTGGCCTGGAAATCGCCCGAGATCAGGAAGGCCGCCCCCCTGCCCTTAGTCCTGCTCTGAGGACTGAGGAGGGATCTCTGCTGGACCGACACAGCCCTTCATTGGAAACCTGTTGGCGACTGGATCCCAACATCACTGCAGGTTTCTCCTGAGGTCTAGAACGAACGGAACCAGCTCAAGACCTGTAGATTCGATTTGTTTTCAGATTCACCATCCAGTTCAAAACGTCGGATCTGTAGGTCTGACTGGAAAGAGAAGCATCAAGAAGAGACAACTTTAGATGATCTGTTCTCTCTCCTGTTAATCTGTAACACGAATAACATCAGAGCGAGGAGAGTCTGATTCTTTCAGCACATTAAAACCCATTTTAACTCTTCAATCACATGTGAGGCTGAAAACCCCCCGTTTTAGTTTGATGTGAAAAGATGTGGGCCACAGATTCCAAGACTTTCTAATCACGACCCGGATAATTACATGATACGTTTACAAACAGAACGTCATAAATGCAAATTCAGATGATTATTAAATGGAAAAACATGTTGCTGCCAGTAGAAATGTCTCGTGTGCGAGTCTGAGCAGTGAAGAACATTTTCACACTGTGCTTTGACTGATCTGAGCTCAGAATAAATAATGAACGGAAGGTTTTTATTAATGTGCAAATCTTTGTCAAACAGCATTTGGTATGATTAGTGTTTGGACAGTACGTATACAGACTCCACACCGTCAGAGGTTTGAACACTTTGCCTCAGGTCAGCGGCTCTAGCATGAATGAGCAGCATACGAACATTTAACAGATGATACAAATGAATCCTGTTCGGCATTTGCTCCTATGAAGACACGTTTTCTATTATTCCCGCTGTGTTTGACTGTGTTGTCGTTCATTGTTCATCCAGCAGCCTCCACTGACGAGTGTCCACAGGAGGAGTTGGAGCTGGTAACAAAGACTTTAATAAACGCTGAGATCTGGTCACAGCTGCATCAGAGTCTGTTGGGAACCAGTTATTACGTCTTTATATAACGATTATAGAGGTTAAATAAACCGGTTATTAAGCTGTGTCGTCATCAGGACAGTTCACATGGTCTCATTTCTCTAAAAACATCTGTCCTCACAGTTTCAGTGAACAGGCCTAAGATACAAGGAAAAGACACAAGTGCAGTTAAGGGAACTGGCAAGTGGAGCCAGAGCGGTGGAACTTAATGATGAAACAGTTCCCACGTTCAGGACGCAGAGATTAGATAACCCGACTGACGCGCTGCTGAGGAACTCACAGCCTTACATGCAGAACCTCACTCAGACTTGAGCCAGTTTTATCGCCCCCCTCCCATGATCAGTCGCAGTAAATGTCGGTATAGAAGTAAGATGTCAAAGACGTGTTAGAGGTCATTTAGAAGCAGTGTCTTGCTGACAAGCTGATTTTCATGTCGTAAAAAGTCCCAAACCCTAAGTTCTCATCGAGTCCTCCGAATTAGAAGACATAATACAACGCTTGTCCCCGGTTTTCAGATCTCCAAGATACCTCATTCATGTCACCCCGCAGCTGCCGGTCTAGGACCTGTCAATAGCGTTCACGTCAACATCCAGACAGAACAGCCACTGGGAGGTGTTTCTGAAATCTCGGGTTATTTCCACTTGGGGCTGAATAACAAAAATGAGAGCTTCCGGCTTTGGTCTGCATGTATCTGCAACTCCACTTTATTTTAGTGTCAAGTTTTCCAGACTGAGCAAACAAAGCAGACTTAAAATAGTGAGAAAGTTAGTGTGTGTTAAGTTCAGTTCACACACACCCACACACACACACACACTGGGCTGTGTGTGCTACTGTGCAGTAACACACAGAGTCGGGGGCCGGGGAGGAAAACGTTGGCGCCACAAATGAGCATCCTGCCCTCTGGAGAGAAACTGTGGCTGGATTTGTCCTCCAAGGTAATTTAGTTGTTTAACTACCCCTCAACACACACACACACACACACACATATGCACACACACACGTGCCCGCACGTGCACACACAAGCATGCGCGCACACACAGTCAGCTGATACTACAGAGGAGAAAACAGTTTGTTTCTCTCTCACATGACTGTCATGCAGATTGTGTCATTACCATGGTGTGTGTGTGTGTGTGTGTGTGTGTGTGTGTGTGTGTGTGTGTGTGTGTGTGTGTGTGTGCCAGCTGACTTTTGCAGTAACAGGAAACGTGGTGATTGGTCAATGACAGAGCGGAGCTGCTTCCTCCTTCTGCAGAAGAAGAAAAGTTTCTTTCACAGTCACTTCAGATTTAAAGGCCTCTGTTTTACAGGAATGTTTTGATTTCCCCTAAACGCCGTCCAGACCAACGGCTCGAGGGTCCTGGTAGCGCCCCCCAGAGGCTGCAGTGTGTGTTCTGCACGACAGACAGAACAACCAACCGCCTGATGATTTATCTGTTACTGGAGTCTGAACTTTCCAGGAGCTAAACACGTTCAAGGTCAAGCTCTGTTTTATTGCCGTTGTCACACGTGCATTTATACTGTCACTGAGCACTTTATTAGGAACACCTCTATACCTGCCCATTGATGCAGCATGTGGCAGCAGTGCAGAGCATAACATCCTGCACATACAGGTCAGGAGCTTAACCACCGTGTGGCCGAATGAGCGTGAAGCTGACAAATCAGCAGAAATGACGTGATGCGGTCCTGTCAACATGGACCTGAATCTCAGAAGAAAGTCTCCAACATCAGGTGGAATCCAGGCCACGAAGACCTGCCAGTAGTGGTGAGGTGTTCCTAATAAAGTGCTCCGTGAGGTAAGTAAAATGTTGGTCCTCACGGACACTTTAGACGTGTGGCATCGTGAGGGACTCTGTGTTCGTCTGATTCGGCTGCTGAAGATCATTGTAAGATGAGACTTACAATCTTGAAGTGATCATTGATTCCATTCTGTGCCGTTCTGATGTTTTTGTGTAGTGATTGCAGTGGATGTGACCCCCCCGCCCTCGCTCCTCTGATCTCAGTGCATCATATGGTTCCAGTGGGATTTGATCTTTGGAAATACAACACAGAATTGAGTGTTGTTGTTGATGTGAGAGGAGTCCGAGTCCGTCACTGGAGCCTGAGCTGCAAGCGTCTGAAATCTGAGCTGGGTGGCATTTCCTCGACCGTCTGTTTCCCCGGGGACCCGAACGCAGCACCGGCGTCCACTCACAGTTTCCCGACCAATGACGTCGACTCGCTGCCCTCTGAGATCAGCTCGTAGGCCACGACCGCCACCACGTGACCCCGGTTAACAGGAACCCCGCCCCTCCCTCCACCCGGTCAGGGGGCGCTTGTTTTCCCTCTCTGGCTGTTTTTATTCCAGGCTGCGTTCTGACTCATTGCCGACATTATTAGTCGCCTCAAATACACTGCAACATGAAGCAAAGCTGCTATTGTTTTCCAGGGAATCCCCCCCCACCCCCCACCCCCAGGGCTAACACACACACACACACACACACACACACACACACACACCCTTCACCGTGGTGACTACAGCCTTTGTTTTCCAGTGACTCTCCATTTATTTTTCCATACAAGGAAAATAGCTGGTGTTGAGACTCGGTGACTCAGTTTGTGCTGATTGGTGAATGTGCGCACACACACATAGATGCAGACGCATACACATGCAGGATCCCATCGAGCTTTGTGATTTTTGTGAGTAAAGTCGTCGGAGACTTTTCTGAAATGTTGAGATGCACTTAGTGGTTCTTTTGTTCGTTGTTTTAAAATAAACTCGCTGCACATTGCGTTAGAAAAAAGCATCTCCCCTCGGCTCCACGGAGCTTTACGATCAGTTTGAGCTCGTTTCAGCTAAAGAGTTTCAGCTAAAGTTCCCCTCAGAGCTAAAGGAGCGTCTGGACTCAGACTCATCAGGTGACGCAGACACCAGATCCGGGTGAATCAACTTAAAAGCTAATCGTCTGTCCGTGGTCTCTACGTCAACTACTGGACACCAACATCCGTTAGTGCGGGTCTAGCTTGATGGATCCGCACAAGGTTTTCTCAGACCTGTAGGTGGTGCAGAGACTCCAGCTGCTCTTCTGTTTCTGACAAAGTAGCGGAAAGCACAGGTGTCACCAGATCAACCGGGACTGAATTCCCAGGGATCCTAACTTTACTGCTGTTATTAAAGCACAGCGCCACAGGTGACAAACAGAGGTGCGAGTGAGACGTGTCCTCTACTGTCAGGAACTGGCCGCAGCTTCGGTTCTGTTTCTTTACCCTTCTGTTACTTCAGTTTCTCTGGTTCCCTCTGGAATCATCCGTCAAAGAAAACCTGGTCCTAAACAAGTCCCTCGAGGCCCCTCCACACCCTACCGATCTTAGAATAACTACTGTGGACAGAAACGAGTCCCAGTAACGGTGATAGACGCGTGTTACGTGATCGACAGGTAAACACAAGATTCATTAATGTGTGCGACCATCTGTGGGCGACACGCAACCCCATCTACGCAAATAAACAAATAAACGGATCAACGCAAAGTGCACGAAGCTTTTCGAAAGCAAAATGTATGAACTTGAAGTCGAATGTATTTAAATGTACAATACTGATATTTTTCAAGCTGCATGTGTGTATTTGTTGATTGGACAGTGCATCTGCGAACAACATAATTCCCCCGAGATGGTCACACACACTTATGACTCTTGTGTTTATCAGTAGATCACGTAACACGCGTTTATCACCGTTACCCAGACTCAGTTCTGCACATTAACTACCGTTAACACACACCGTGTCGTGTGACTTTCCATCCATGCAGCTGATTGTGATGCAGGAAGCTGCCGCAGACACAGTCACACGCACACACACACACACACACACAAACACAATGTATGCAACTAACACACTCCGTCCACATGTTGCCAGGTTTTTTTCTTGCAGGATGAGGTCAGTCTTCAAAAATGAAGTCTGACATATGATGTCTCTCTCTCACACACACACACACACACACACACACACACTCAGCCTCTAAGTCAGGTGATGTGTTTACTGGAAGCACAGAGAGTCGTGGGGAACGCGGGGGGGGGTGGGGGGGGGGCTGCTATGGGGGGCAAGGATGATCTCATGTGATTGGTGACTCAGAACCTGATGACATCACCCCCTTCCCTCACACTGCCAGGGGATTGGGTGAGTCAAACAGTGGACCGGGCTCAGCTGACCAATCAGAGGAGGCGGCGGAGGATGAGAGAGAGAGAGAGAGAGAGAGAGAGAGAGAGAGAGAGGGAGCGAGCGAGACAGAGAGAGGGAGGGAGGGAGAGAGAGAAGGGGAGAGAGAGAGAGAGGGAGAGAGAGAGACAGAGAGAGAGAGGGAGGGAGGGAGAGAGGGGATGATCAAATGATGTCACTCTCACTTTGCTCTGCATTAGAAAAGAATAAAAACACATCAGTCATTTGTATTCATGCGTTTCACATGTGACACTGTCTGTCAGCTGCTGTTTCTATGATGCTCAGTATTGACTGATTCAATGTGACTCAGGCAAAACAACAGACACAAAACACAAGGGTTCACATATTAACAACAGAAAGTGTATCTGCTGCCAAGTGGCTGACATTTTAAAAAATGTGACTGACTGCCCAAAGGTTGGTGCAGCTGGTAACGTAGGAGAAAGACAGAAAGAGAGACCCGAAAAGCCTTGAAGTGTGAAGTCAGACTTGTCTTGTGACCTGTGTCAGTGTCTTAACAGCTCAAGGCTCTGGACAGAAAATGGGACAATGCATCAACAACAATCGTGCTGTGAAAGCAAAATCAAACTCCTTAGCTAGAAGTGAGCGGAGCACAGTCAGCTCACCTGTGGTTCAGGTGAGCTCTCGTCTGTCTGAGAAGCTCTGGTCTGTTCCGGGGAACCTGAAGCTCCTGAGCTCGGGAAAACAAAGACTGACAACAACCAGATTTCAGTGTTTACAGGACAAATACAAGAAGAAAAGAAAGTGAAATTCCCCCCCTCGCAGGTCCGAGTCAAACCTGGCGAGAGTACGGCGTGAAGCCGGCGGTGTCATGTTGCCGTTCGCTCGGCGCTCCCTGAGGAAGCTAACAGCGGCAGCAGCGCTAGCTCCTCCTCTGACCGAGCCCCCATCGCCGTCGTCGTCATCATCATCGACGGATCCAGGCCTCTGTGTCAGGACCGGCTGTGCTGATCCCGATGACGCCCGTTTACTGCGCCTGAGACAAATATAGCGAACAGAGCGTATCAACGCACGAGCACAGCTCTGATGACAGCAAAACATCATAGGAGTATTTCTAAATTTGATGAGTGTCGAGGATATTCAGCGGAATGACTTCACAAGTGAATGAACTCTACCAGGTTATTATCGGAGGATCCGGATCGCTCAGCCGCAGGTTCGGCTCCGACGCGGTCAGAGATGCGTTCGCTCCACCGGACCTTTACTGCTGAGGCCGTAGCCAGTGCGGCCACGATGGTAAAGACACGGTGCAGTGCAACACCACCACCGACTACAACCTCCGTAACGAACACTATGGCTGTGACTGTGGTTTCAGTTCGAGCTGAGACCAGAGCAGTTGTAGCGGACTGCATTAGACTGTGCTGGTCTACCTAATAAAGTGGCCTCTGCACGTACATACGCATGGGCTCACAACCACACAGTTCATCACCTGATTTCATGTGTGTTCACATTAGTTGTTCTTCATAGACACTTCCTGACTCGTCACGCTGACTGATCCAGTCTCTGAATCTGGCTTCAGTGTGACCCGCTGCAGCTGTGAAGGGCGACGGTCTCGGGTTTGAACACGATGAGACGACACGCCGTCGGCCCGTGCGCCTGGTGTGCGTTGCAGCTCCTGTCTGAGGGCCGAAGGAAAAGGTTCGGTTTCAGCTGCTCCCAGACAGAAGCTGGATTTATTAAGAACAGACTGCTGGCTGCTGCTGCCGTCTGCAGCTTTGCATTTCTGGCCGACAGCGAGCCGGACCGAGCCAGGACACACACACACACACACACACACACACACACACACAGTAACATACAAACTGTCTGACAAACTGGGTTCAGACTGGTGTTGTGTTGTGAACTGTACTGTCTGGACAGGGGTGGAGTCCTGACCTACTGACTGTCTGGGAAAGTCCTGCTGGATCTGAACCACCCAGGACCTGATGAGTTACAGTCCTTCTAAATTATATTTTCCTGGTTCCAGACTGAAGCATCTCAGCAACTGTTGGACGGACTGTGATGACATGTGGTTCAGACGTTCAAGTTCCCCTCAGGATGAACTGGAATATCCTCTGACTTTTCCTCTAGCGCCACCATCAGGTCAAATTTAATTTGTCCAATACTTTGATTTATGAGCAAATACCTGCAGAACTAATGACGTTCCCATCAGCCTCAGCGGGGTGCTGTGTTTACAGCTAATTGGCTAATGTTAGCATGCTAACAAGCTAATCTAAAATGGTGAAGATTATACCTGCGGCATTGTCACCGTTAGCGTGTTAGCATGCTGATGTTAGCATTTGGCTGGTGGCTGTGAGGGAGACTGATATTGTCTATGGTTGGTATGTTTTTTCTTCAGCAGCCGTTTAACGTATTCACACGAGCTAATTTCCTTCCTGCGACGTACTCTTCACCGTTGCGTGCTTGGTCCGCAAACTGCTTACTCTAAACAATTAAGCCTCTAGGTTAGCGGTGCTGTTTGCAACTTTTACTCATTAATATCAGCTCGGCTCTTCACTGAAAAAGCTCCTCCTCTTCCCCCTGCAGTTAAATTTGCCGTGTCACGTTACTGGAAGCCGAACCCTTCCTACTGCTGCCACTTCACAGAACAACAGGACGGCCTTCATCGTAAAGAAGCTGCAGGAAGCGAACCATATTTGTCTCTGAGTCTAGTTTTGCATTTATATCATAGTTATGACTAGAAAGCGCGTCTTAAAGCTCTGATATGTCCGACCCGGTGACATGGGCGCCTCACATCAGCCGGATCCCGCTGTTCGTCGTCGTTGTAATCCTCAGTCGCCTCAGTGCTGCTCACAAGTCATAGACCTGGAGCCTTTCCATCTCTACCATCCAGCCCATACAAAGTGAACCTGGCATAAAAAGAAGCAGTCATTTTCTGCACTTTTCTCCAGGGGACCAGTTTCATATATTCGACCCGACGCCGGATGAAGACTTTGGACTGTTGTCTCAGACAACATTTTTTTAAGTCCAGTGCAAAGTTTTTGTCGTGTCTTATCGTGTTTTTTGTCATTGACGTATTAGACACTGACCCCCCCACCCCTAATCTCATCAGTCTTTTCCTGACAGATAAACCCCCCCCACTCCTTCCTGCAGATCACTTCAGTTTCACAAAGACAGACTTTGAATGTGGCTTAGATCAGTCAGACTCCAGATAAGACGTGTAAATTGATCTGCAGTTTTCTTGATCTTTCGCTCAGTGAGAATAATTTGATATGAATTCTGGGTAAATTAAGACTTTTTCCTCCAGGTCAAAACCCAGTATCTGTCTGGGCCCTTTATCTGTTTGCTTCTCTCCCACTCGCTGTGCTCACATACACAGTAATTTAATCCATCTGAATTCCCAATAAAGCTGGTTTTCATTTATATGTTTTTCTGTTTCTGTTGTCAGACGACGGAACCGGCATGAAACAGTGACTGAAACGTGGCCCATTGAGACGACGTGTTAACCAGCAGTCACTTCCAAGCTGCTGCTCTGCTGCTAAAATCCTGGTTTTATAACCACGACGTCGTCTGACAGAATCACCAGACACACGAGTTAAAGACGACGGCTGAGCTGAGATTTCAGGTGTGATTACCTGTAAAATGATCAGCCAGAGAGAAAGTTAGAAGCTCATTCACGTCTGTGTCAGCTGACGTGAGGTCAGTTGGATGAGACACACAGAGACGTGTGGCTTAGGTGGGAAAGTCCAACCTCACGCTCACAGGTCAGTACTGGCGACTCTTCTACAGAAAGTAGATAAGGTTTGTCCAGAAAGTCGCTGGATTTGTCGCTGGCTGCTATTATTAAAAAAGTCACTCAGGGGTCTGAAAAATCGGTAAATCTGGCGACAAAGACGCTAACTTGGCAACACTGCCTGTGAACGGCCCCTGATTAACGATATAAATATGGCTGACTGCATCAAACCACTCAGCTCCGCTCACTCCAGCAGAAAACTTTTGCCTTCTGGAAAAATTCAACAGCCACAAGGATTTTTTTTGTTTTGATTCGGAAAAAAAACGGTGACGGTTGTAAATAACAGTAGAATATTTCCACCCCCATGCTTAAGAGTTGGCAAAGGGAGGTGGGGTCCCTGGCTTAGGGCGCCTAAACCTTTGTAGACATCTGTAGCTGTACTGATTAAAATAGAGGCAAAGTGTATCTTCTGCAAATGATGTACGTGAGACATAACAATGAGTGTCAATTCTAACTTCAAGAGAAATTCTTTAATCAACATATTTTACAACCGGCTCCTGAACCTATTAAAGGCTCAGGGCCCAGAGGTGGTTTGCGATTATGGATGTAGTCTCTGGACACTCTCCAGTTCCAGTTTGTGCTTTCAGGTGAGATGCAGGTTGTTGGGGGGGGGGTCAGTTTCTGGAGATGATGTTTCGTGTTTCAGGTTTGTGTTCGTGGTTTTAGTTTTTGTCGTCAGTGGTTTAACTTGTGTTGAACAGATTTAGTTCTGACACTGTTCTCTGTTATTTATGACGGAGGGACACTCCCCGCTGTTTGTTCCCAGGCCCCTCTCTCTCTCTCTCTTCTCAGTGTCTGTCAGGCTCTCTCGCCCCCACTGTGGCTCTCTCTCTTGTGTTTTTCTCACTGTCTCTCTTGGTGTCTCTCGTCCTGTCTTCCTACTTTCTCACAGTCAACCCCCCCCCCCCACCCTGTCATGTGATACTGGGCACCCTGCCTGCTCCCACACACACCCACACACCCACACACACACACACGCACACACACACACACACACACACACACACACACACACACACACACACACACACACACGAACACACACTAACACACAGTAAAAGCTCCTGCCGCAGGCAGTTTGAGAGGTTTTGGGAAAAGTCTGTCTCACAAATCACTCTGTCTCTCTCTCTCTCACACACACACACACACACACACACACACACTCACACACGCACACACACGCACACACACACATGCACACACACACTCAGACTGTGTGTGTTTGTTCTTCCCAGTCGGTGTCGGGTTTCCCTGCTGCAGCAGCTTCATATTTGTTGTGTGAAGATCGGACTGACTGACTGCTGCTGCTGGGAAACTCACACACTCATTTATAACCTTCTCAGAGAAGAAGTACAAGGAGCAGCAGTAGAATTTCAATTTGCAGTAGCAGTAATTTTTCATCCTCAAGTGGTCACAACAACAACAACAGTCCTTATTTACTACAAATAACATGAGTGTACTAAGAATGCATGCATGTGTGTGGTATATGATACACACATGTACATGTCAGTGTCACCAGATTTGACTAACCTAATTTCAAAGCCTCAATCCTGCCCCATCACAAAATTAGCCTAGTTTTTACCGTTTACTGCTCCGGTTCACTCTCGCCGCTCTCGCAGCGATGTTTTCGGTGAAACAGCTGTAAACAGCCACCGTCCACAACCTGGTCAGCAGCAAACAGCAGACGGACACAGTCAGAGACCAGCTGGTGAACACGGTGGAGCATTTAGCAGCTAAAGAGCCAGATGTTTCCTTCGGGAGCTGGTGGAGACCAAAACCAGAGCTAAAAGAGAGGGAGTGCTGGACTTAGATTCACCAGGTGGGACAGACACCAGATCCAGATGAAGGATCATGTTGCTCTGTAGCTGCTGGACGTGGAGATAAACGGCTGGTTGATCACGAGTTGAAGGTGATGATATATCAGTGCTGTGTCCCCTACTTGTTCCTGCTGAAAACAATGTGGAGAAAAACATCAGTTATTTGGTGTGTGTGGAACCTATTGAACTCTGCACAGGGCCCAAATCAACACAAGCCAATCAAACCACTTTTTAGCTGCCAAGTCAAATAAAACGTACTCAGCTTGGTTGGAAAAACAGGCAGTTTAGCAACACTGAGGCGACGTACCAGCATCAGAGTAAATGACAAACATACAGCATGTTCTGTATTCATGAATTTCTCATGTTCTCTCCTTTTACTGAAATGCATTTCATTTTGAAATTGTCGTAACTCTGAGTTTTAAGATTTTTGCTCTCTCTGATTTTGCACACGTTCTGAATATTTGATGGTTGTAAATATTTATTTGCTTTAAATTTTACTTGTGATTTTGTATGAAAATAAACATTTGGCAGCTCGGCAGATCCATCTATTAGAAACGATTCCTCATTATGCTGAAAAGAAGAAAAACCGTAATGTTGGTCACACTGCATTTCACACAAACTGTGTCTGCTGCTGCAGATTAGAAGCATCAGTCCAAACCAGCTTCTAGGAGACGGGGCCTGTGTGTAAACTCCCTCATCTCCTCCTCCCTCGGTAACTGCCATAACATTGAGCAGAGACGTCAGACAATTATTCACGAATCGTCATTATTCTGTGTCATCGCTGTCACAGTCATAGAACAGTAAATTTTGCACCTGTGAAATGTGGCGAATTGCACTGTGGGACTGTGATGAGAAAACAGTGCAGATGTTGGACTCAGGTAAACACAGGCAGAGACTCCAGTTGCAGACAGGTCCGATCAGGCAGAAGGAGTGAAAACACCTGTGCGAGTGTGCAGAGCCTGTTAGGTGGGATAAAGTTCAGGTGTGAAAGTCTTGATGCATTTCAGTGGCCAAAGGAATAGAAGGGAGTTGGGTCTCTGTGTTCAGAGGATCCTGTTGTGATGCCCCGAAGGAAGAAGGTCAAACGTCTTCTGAAGTGATCACAGTTACGACAGTTAGCGTCAGTTGAGCCTTAGCGATGATGATGACGTCCCGAAGCCGGGCTGTCTGCACCTCGGCGGCAGCAGGACATGTAGACAGTGGTGGAGGAGGCACCCAGATCTTCTTCTTAGTTAAAGTAGCAACAACCACAGTGTGAACATACAAAAACAGTAAAAGTCATGTTTACTTAGGC
The DNA here is from genome assembly GCF_016859285.1 of Xiphias gladius. Taxonomy (NCBI): domain Eukaryota; kingdom Metazoa; phylum Chordata; class Actinopteri; order Istiophoriformes; family Xiphiidae; genus Xiphias; species Xiphias gladius. Next base: position 849,315 of record NC_053405.1, read on the forward strand.
AAAAATACGAAGGCCGCGAGCGTAGAACCACGATAATAGAGTTAAAGTACCAAAGGTAAAAGTACTGATTGGGCAGAAAGGCCCAATTATTGTATTGATTGGAGGCGTCAGTGTTGGAGAAAGGGGGAGGACGGGTAAGAAGGATCTGCTAGTTTTCCTCCGCTTCCTGCTGCAGACCTGATGTGAGTTCAGAAGAGGTGAAACCTGCGGGAGGAGCCGATGATCAGGACAAACCAGAGGGACGAGCTGGACCGAGAGGACACTCACAGAGGGGTGAATAGAAAGAGAAAGGGATGGAGGGATGGAGGAATCTGCCTGGGGCTGCAACAGTAAACGGAGGACTGTAAGGAGACAATCAGACAGGATGTGAGAGTACAGGAGCCTGCAGGGATCAGTTTCAACCGGCTGCTGTTACCTGCAGGAACAAGCTTCGAAACATGTCAACTCAACAGATTCTCTTTGCACTGTTTTCATATGAAGTATTTCTAAAGTGTATGCTGCAGCTCTTTAACCTAAAAATATGAGACTAAAAAGTGACTTTCAGATGTTTTAATGGGAAACTGCTTCCATACAAATCATTTATAGAATTAGACGTGTGTTGAAAGTGTAGACAACGCTGAGTTGTCGGCACATAAACAATGTTTGTGTTTTTCTACATAATCCTATTTACTTATACAGATTTTTTCATTTTTAATTCTACGTTTTGTTTATGCAGTTTTAGTGTGAAATACGGTAAATCTGGGTTTTATTTTGGTCCCTAGCTTTACAGGCCACATCCTGTATGCAAAGCATGTCAAGCAAGACCTCAGTATTTTAGGGATTATGTTTGGTTTTTAAGTCTTAGAGTCATCTGCAGTTCACTGTCTTTTAATTCATGATGCACGGTGATGCCAAACACACGTTTTCAACATTTGGTATAACGAAGTTACAGATCAAACCAACTCAGCTACTGGAGGCTCTTTTACGCCGTGCGATTTTTGGCAGGTGACAGAGATAAAAAAAACTTTGGGCGTTCCTCCAAAAGGCTTCGACCTGGATCTCACAGTGAGACGTCTAGGGACAGACGTGTCTCCCGGAGTCAGAAACTTAGGATCAAATTCTTGCAGTGTGACTGCTGCCACCACCCGCCATTACAAACCGACCAATCAGAAAGGAAACTAGAAGGGCACTCGGTGGAGCGCGTACCTCCGACAAGGTGAAAAATGCTCCAACCTAACGGGAAGCGATTAAAAAAAGAAAACCTCTGGGATTCATCGCTGATGGGTTCTTCCCTGGGCCCTGCTCCATCCCTCCACCAAGTCTGGTGCAAACCGGTTCACAAATTTTTATGTAATCCTGCTGACAAACCAGCAAAGAACCAAACAGAACGTCCTCGGCGGAGACACCGACCAATTCTGTAAAAGCCATTTTTGAATAAGGTTGAGGGGAAAAAGGCCTTTGGTATCAGGGCGTCTAGGGTTTATAAATGTAGGAAAAACCGGACAAGGCTGTGTTCTCAGAGCAGCGATGCAGATCATCAACAGGTGGAACCATTTTACTACAGTAGAGGGATGTTACAGAATCTGGTTATTCACCAGCAAATGTTTGTTCTTCCTCATAAAGTTCAGTGTATTTTGTAGAAAACCCAGCTGTAATTTCTGAGTAATGACTCTTCTGGAGTTGCTTAAGTTTTTTGACCTTTTTCTGACTCTGGTGCAGCTCACAGTCTTATCACCAAGTGCTCCGTGGTTGTTGAGCTTCCGCCGTGTGTCTGTTGGGAGTTTGTGGTCGTTCCCCGTTAGCACCCGAAGACGTGGTCATTAACTCTCTGACCGGTGGAAACAAGCAGCAGCTGAGGAAAAACATCTCTCGCTTCATTTCTGTGCAGAAGAAAGGGCCAAAACATTTTTTACTGCGTGACTCACTGGAAGAGTTGAAGAGTTTCTTTTCTGTTAAATAAACTGTGTCACGGTTCGTTCTGATTATCAGGCTGTGAAACGTTTACATCTTCAAACACAGAACATATCTGGAGTCATCAAAGTCTTTAAAAGGAACATTTTCATCCTCAGGTCAAACAAACTTGCAGCCACAAACCTGTACTTTAATCACTTATCAGTAGATATCATTGTGAAATCCCACATCTGTCAGCAGCTGCACTTGTCTCTGCAGAACATGACTCATTGACAAACAGGGCGAGTGTGTGGTGTAGAGGAGCAGCAGACCTCCTCCCTAGAAAAACACTCCGGGAGCAGTTCACAGCGAAGCTCCCTGCAGAAAGTCCTGCGTCACTCCCTCTGCAGCCAACATGGAAATCTCACCTTTTGTGTTTGAGGCCTGCAGGGACTCTCTGGGTCACGGTGCGAGTCCTCCGGGGGCGCTGCAGGATTTGCATACAGGTACAGGTAGGGATCCTCTGCTCTTGTGTTTCAGGTCTTCGTGGACCCCCAGTTTTGGGTTGGTGACCCTTTATAGAGCCCGGGTTGCTGGTGGCATTTGAGTGGAAGCTCCTTCCTGCCACAGGAAGGAAACAAAATGATGAAGGGTTCAGAGCGACGGCAAGATGATGAGTTTAGTAACCGGCTTCTTTATCATGTCTTATTCTTCATGTTATAATTGTGACTGAGTAATATTTTTGTCTATTTAAATATCATCATTTCATTTATTATCTCATAGTTCTGACGTTGTTTGTAAATTTGACTCAAGGTAAATCTAATACATTTACTAATTACTTTGACTTTGCATCTTAACATCTTGATTCTCTAAGAGCATTTATATTTTTGACGGTCTACATTTCCTCTACTTTTTCTCTTTTCTTGGCAGTAATGGGCTTCCATACACACTATGAGCAGAAAACACTGACGTTTCCTCCTATTGGTTTTTAGTCCTGAAGAGACAAAGAGGGCTTCGACGTCTAGGGACAGACGTGTCTCCCAGAGTCAGAAACTTTGGATCAAATTCTTGCAGTGTGACTGCTGCCACCACCCGCCATTACAAACCGACCAATCAGAAAGCGACAGGAAACTAGAAGGGCACTCGGTGGAGCGCGTACCTCCGACAAGGTGAAAAATGCTCCAACCTAACGGGAAGCGATTCGTCCCTTTGACAAGTCTGAGAGAAAAGTGCAAATTTAAGAAAGTTTAGAGAGACATAACTAAACCAAACTAAACGTTATTTTTTCATCATCTCACTACTGATCAGATTGATCAGAAATCTCTGCTTTAGACTAACAGAGGTTGTACAGCAGCATGTTGACCATTCAGCTTTTTTGTTTTTTTGGTTTGAATTTGCAGGTGATCCTCCAACCTGCAGCATCTTTGGTCTTCATGGCAGCTGCGGAGGAAGACCAACACTGACGGGAAGAAACTCATCATCTGTCTCTGCAGGTTCATTTTAATAGGAATGGACTGAAACCATTGACTGACTGGAAGGAAGGAAATCAGTTTAAAAACTAACGGAGGATTTTGAAAAGCATCAGCACTGACCTGAAGTGAATTTTGGAGGTTTTGAAGTTAATCGGGGGACTACAGGAACGCAGACTCCTCCAGTAGGATTCTCTGAACATTTTTTCACATGAACCGACAGACGATGTTCACACTTCTCTCCCCACTAATGTTTCCACGGGAAACCAGTTCACCCCTTATCCCAGTTCACCGCAGCCCCAGTGCTCCACCTCAGCTCCACCGAACACACACACACACACACACACACACACACACACTGGGAGCCTCTCTGTCCGTCTGTGTTCCCATGATGCAGTATGTGGGAAACAGACTCCCAGAGCACAGTTCACATGGACCCGAGAGTTTCAGCAGAAAAGTAAACGCACAGCAGTTGTCATCCACCAATCACAACCGGCGCTGTAGTGATGTCATCAGTAACCAGCCAGATAAGCCCAAATTCAATTCACGTCATAATTGACGTATTATAAACATATTAAAGTGGGATTGCGTTGGTAGAAAAAGAACATAGTGGATATTCATTAGCTGTTTCCTCGACCTTAAGGACAAAGTTTTCACTCGTACACAAGACATGAAAATCTACTGATCAGACTGTCCTGACGTGTCCTGATCTCATTCCTAGTCTCCAAAGGATGAACTCGACCCTGTGATCTTTCATCTAGCGCCACCCTGGGGACAAACTCCTCTCCTTTTCAGACACTAAGACCGGATAAATCATCAGGATGTGTGTTCGTGTTGTGGCTGTTTCAGCAGTGTGACATGGATCTGCACTCGTTTTGACAGAATGAGCCTGGGACCGGGGCTGACTCGGGTACAGGTACACAACCACGGGGCCCATCGATCTTTCCAGTTCCTGCATCCTTATGGTATCACAGTTTCAAGAACACAGACAGTGGCACCACAGTCTTCAGACCCCTTCACTTTATTGTGTTGTAGATTTAATTGTAAAAGGATAAAATTGCCATTTTTTCCCATCAATCTAAACTCAATAATCCATAATGACAAAGTGAAAATATGTTTTTAGAAACTTTTGCAAATTTCTTCAAAATCAAAAACTGAAATCTTTCACTAACTAAAGTATTCAGACCCTTTACTGTGGCTCCAAACCGTGGTCAGGTGGATCCTGTTTGCTTCAATCGTCCATGATGTGTGTCAAAAAGTGGACTCGCCTCCACCTGTGGTAAACTGGACTGATTGGACTTAGTTTAGAAAGGCAGTAAAGGCCAGTTCTAAAGCTCTGCGTGTTCCCAGGAAGTGTCCTGGTGGTTCCAGACTCCTTCCATTTCACAGTTGCCTCAATCACTGTGAAATGGAAGGAGTCTGGAACCAACAGGACTCTTCTTAGAGTTGACCATCGGGTCAAATTGAGTAACCGGGCAGGAAGGACCTTAATCAGAGAGGAGGCCAAGAACCCAATAATCCGTCTAGCAGAGCCTGAGAAGTCCTCTGCAGAGATGGGAGGACGAACGTCTCAGGAGCTCCCATCAGTCAGGCCTTTAGAGGCTAGATGGCTTAGATGGAAGCCAATGTGAAATCCAAGCCTGCATTTAAAGGACAGAGAGCACAAGGAAAAAGATCCTCTGGTCTGATGAGTCAAAAACTGAACCATTTGAGCAGAACTCCAGGCTCTGTGTCCGGTGGACACCAGGCTCTGCTCATCAGCTGGCTGATACCACCCGTACGGGGAAGCGTGGTGGTGGCAGCATCGTGGTGGTGGTGGTGGTGATGGTGGTGTTGGGGGGGGGGACCTATGGTTCCCCGATGGTGGTTATCAGAGCAGGGGCGTCCCTCTCTGCCTTCAAGAAGACCCGTCTCCCCTGACACCTCTAACACCCTAATGGGGTCTAACTAGCACCTACTGTGAACTTCCTCACCTGATCTCTCTTTGAACAGATTTCAACAGAGTTCTTAGATCCTGGATGGTGGAGGATGCAGTTTGGGAAAGATTGGGATGAAAATGGCAATTTTATCCATTTACAATGAAATCACAATGAATCACAACACAATGAACTGAAGGGGTCTGAAAACCTTCTGAAGCCGCTGAACTCCAAGTTCATTATACCGCAAAACTAAACGCTAATCTGTAAACAATACGAAAACCAATGTGCAACATCTAAACACACACACACATAATAAAACCTGGCTCAGAGCAGCAGAGAAACAAGACACACGAGCTGCTGGGAACTGCTACTGAGAGTGATTATTACTCGCCTGCACGGGAGAGGGGAGGAGGGGGAAGATGGGAGGAAGAGCAGAGGGGACTAGACGGGATGAGGAGGAGGCAAAGGAGGAGAGGAGATGCAAGAGGAGGAGGCAACGAAAAGGAGGGTGGGGGAAGAAGAGGAGGAAGATAAGAAAGGAGAGAACTATAACAGGAGGAAGAGCAGGAAGAGGATGACCAGGAGTCGTGCAGCAGCGTTTAGGTCAAACTCTTCCGAGAGCGAAGCTGTTCTACAACCTCTGTTTTCTATCTGCACTAAGCCTTCAGAATTTTAAAGCAGCCTGTTTCCAGGTGCTTTAGCAGAGAGCTCTGTCCACAGTCAAACACCTGAACAACATAAAAACAACCTGAGTGAGACACACAGCCAGCTGATAACATCTGTATCATATGGTCGCCATAAATTTAGACTTTAGATGTTATGGTTTTACTTTGACTTTTTTAGGGAGATGTCTTTAAAAGCCATTTTTCCACTCCTTTAATGCATGTTCTTTTTTGTATTTTGTTATTAGTCCAAATAACTAAACTAAACTAAACCCCATCATCGGAAAACGTCCTCAGTGGATTTAATGAGAGCAGCTGTGCTGTGTGATCGTGTGATAGAGCCACATTCAAAGTGATCGATCACAGAGAAGGTTTGAGGAGGCGGCAGCTTCCTTCGTTGTTCTGTACAAGCTCCGTTCAACAGTTGTGCACTCTGGAGAGAGCCTTGGAGAAGCTAGATCTTTGGGTTAGAAAAATGTCATTTTGCAGACAAAGGTGCAAGTGGCCATACTGGACCTCCTTCAAGAAATCTATAAAATCACGCTGTGAAAACAGCGTGGAAGGTGTCTCTGGTAGCGACGAGCCGACAGAGAATTATCAGCTGTGATTGGCTGAGTAAACTGGGATTTTTACAGGCAGGGTTGATGGAGGTTAATGAAGGTTCGTGGATGCTGGTGCACATTCCTGCTGGTTAAGAGACAGAAAATCCTTCTGCCAACATCTGCTCCGAACTTCATTTCTTCCCTTTCTCTCTTCCCTGAGGGAGTGAGGTGAAACAGAAAGTGTCCCAGTGTTTACTCAGTGTAAATCCAGCATGGAGGTCAGTGTGTAATATTAATCAGAGTGTATTTATGTTTCTACGTGTTTGCGCAGTAAAGTTTACCTGGACAGATCTTTGGAGGTAAACTGTATCCGAGCTGTGCAGAAGCTCTGCAGGGATTTTCTCCGAAGCCCGACCAGAGACACTAAACCCCGTCACTGAGAAACACGCACCTTCCACGAATCCGTGTGTGCGTGAGCGTGCAGACAGCCCGCAGCAGAGAGGCAACGGTTTCTGGGAACGAGCAGGGAGCTGCTGCAGGTTAATGGGAACAAACACGAGGCTCAGGTCTGTTCTGTCTGTAACTGTGGCTGAAATCTGCACGTCTCATTTCAGATTCAATATCGGCCCCATGACTGGCTGGACGTGGTCGTGTGGTTCATCAGGCTCTCAGTGTGTATTCCTGGCATTTCTGTTTTTAGAAAAGTATGCAGGGTTGGATTCTGCAGGACACACAGGCTCTTAATGGACTGTTACACTATGCATGACCAACAACGGTCACAGAGGCAGCCAACGGCTGCAGCAGACTGGTTTTGGTTTGCTGGCATTACCGAGGAGGCTTCTTCTATGGAAAAGCTTGCGGTGTAAGAACGCGATCGAGACGACATCATCATCAGTAAAAAAACGGGAAACAAAACTCATTTTAAACCAAAACTAAGGTCCCTTGAACATGGCGTGTTTCTCTTGGCTTAGTTTTGACAAAGGAACGTCTGATTTCTGTGATTTCAACAGGGATGTCCAGACATCCGAAGGGGCAGTGGCGGCAGCCCCGCGCTCACTGTACCGTCCCCGGGCCTCCTCCGATGTCGTCACACTGTATAAAACCAGAGGCAGGTCCTCGCGGGTCGGCATACACTCTGGAGATCCCGTATTTCACTCTGCACTCACATCACCTTCGCCATTTGCTGTGCAGTGACAGAGTCGGTCTGTGGTCAGAGAGTTTCAGTTTCTGCTGTGGTCGACTCAGACTGGGGAGAGAGAGAGAGCGTGACGTGTGAGGAGGCTCCTTTCTGTGGTCCAGGTTCACAATGTAGTCTGTTTACAGTGCGTGGGAGGTCAGAGGTCGGGTTTTCCTGCCCAGAAGTCATCACTGTGGTAATCACCGCCGAGCTGACCTCACACACACACAGAGCTGGTGTGTGCGCCTGCTTCATGTGAGAGGGAAATTTATGCTTTTGTGTAAAACCCTAAATTCGTTTTCATGTTTTTGTTTGAAATATCTGAAAACCACATTCGATTGTATGTAAAACAATCACGTGCAAAAAGCAGTTTCACATGAGATAAACACACAAAGGTGAAAAGAGAGGGAGACCTCTCGTAAAGAAAACCTCCATCTCACGTAAATGAAATGTAACGAACATAAGAAATGTGACTGACGCGTTCACTCTGGTGACCTGACACCTTCAGCCGAATGAGTTCACCTTCCTTCCTGTGACTCTGCGACCAGCCAGACTTCACTCACATTACCACAGATTTAACATTTGCTCTGCTAAACTCGAAACAGACTCTCACCCGTTCCGCAGCTACATCTGCTCGTGAGCACGCGGGCTCATTTACATACAGACACGCCCGCAGAACGCCAAATATGGTCAACACTTCCCTCCGAAAGTCCTGCAGTCTGAACTTAGAGTTAACGTTGTGGACGACAGTGGGAAGTTAAAGAAGAAGATCCGTCGGTGCCACAGACGTGGTTACGACAACCCAAGGTGGTGAGAGCGCGAGTGGTTCGCCGTTCGCCAATCCTCTGCGCAAGCGCTCGCGCCTGTAAGAAAAGAAGCTGCACCTGTTGTCAGCACATTAAAATACAGCTCTGCTCTAATAACATCTGGCAGCTGATCGCCACAGTAATAAACGATCATCCGTCAAAACCAGCTGTTTTTTCAGTCCAGAGGTAAATAAAGACACAGGATGGAGACAGAGTCACTTTACGTGATGGACAAATCAACATTTACAAAACGCAGAAGAGACACGGAACCACGTCCCTGCACCTCACAGATCACAAATTTGTTTTCATTTGCTTTTTCATTGTTGCACTTTTACAGCAAATATACCTGTCAATTAAAGTGACCGATACTGTAGCAGAGCAGTTCATTATTAATACAGATCGGTTACAGCTCCACGACATTAACGATCCTCTGGGTCTCTTGTCCGAAGCAACAGGTGCTCAGCGGCGCAGTAGGGAACGTTTACTCTGAGAGAAATGATTAGCTCGTTCGCCACATAAAAACCGAAACGCACGACTTCGGGAGTAACACACATCCACTAACTCTGTGGCTGACAGTAGAGGGAATGTGTGTATGTGGAATTCATAAGATCGTACCTGTCCGGTGCACCTGGTCAGGACAGTGTGCACGTAGCTGATAAACGGAGCCAGGCCCCGGATGTTCTCGTCTGTTTCCATGAGGTTTTCATCTACAGACAAACTTTAGGGAGATTTCAACTTTTCACCTGAAACCGCAGGTTTGTTTATGCACAAACTGAAAATGAATAAATACAGGTGCATACATAAGCACAGGTGGACGGAAGCACAATTTGAGACGGTGAAGCATGAACGGAACAGCTGATGCAAGCATGAGTTCACTGCTCTGCTTAAGCTAATGCTGCCCTTCACTTGACAGATGTGTTTAACTTCTCCAACACCTCTGTGACCGGGAACACAAAGTCACATGGTGTCTGACTGTCCTCCTTTATTGGTTAAACATCATCACTTTCTAATCACTCCGATTCCAGTCTGTACATTACAGAGGGTTTGTGTCTAATGGCTTCAATAAAGGAGTTTTTAACTGTTCCACCAGATCAGAGAAAGAGACAGCAGTCACATGTCAGCAGATAAGAAACAGAAACATGCATCTGTGGAGGGGTGAGGAGGGGTGAGGAGGGGAGTCATGACCGTGTTTGTCCTGCAGGAGGCAGAGATGTGACCATATAAGGTCAGAGCGGGAGGAAGTGGGGACTTCTCCGCAGAGTCACGTGACTTCCAGTCACAGCCATGCTCTCTCCACAACACACACACACACACACACACACACAAGGGGCATCATGCCAACAGTCGAGCATGTCATGTGACGTTCCGTCCGTGAACTTCTGCATAACAAAATTTCTCGGTGTCATTAAAAACCACAGTTTATTGTCATTTAATTAAAGAAAATGAGGGAGAGAAAATCTTTCATTATTTTCTTCTAAACTCTTCATCAGGATGATAAGTGTTGAAACTGCTTCTGTTTCACTGAAACCACAGTCAGTCTGTGATTAAATGTTTGATTCGGATCAGTAAGATCTCAAAATCAATTCTAAAACCTACTGTGAGCCAGTGTAGGGAGGTTGAAACAGGTGTGATGTGGTCGTGTCTCGTGTGCTCTAGTTAAGAGCCCAGAAAAAGCCGTGAGTGTGGTAATTATGAGTAGAAAAACATTCACTGCAGGTAGGAAAGAATATAGTGGCCACTGTCAGGAAAACACGAGGACAGATTTCAAGGATGAAGAGAGAATAAAAGAGAAAATGTGAAATATTTCAGGAGTGAAGTCATATTTAATGTGAACTATTTTGACCTCTTCTGGTATTTTCATTTTTTCTGGGAATATTTCGAGTTTATTCTGAAAATCTCCCTCACTGGCAGCCGTTACAGTGCATCGTAAAGAGAGGAGGCGTTTTCGTGCTTGTTTTCGGTTACTAGGGGGATGTTGGTGATCCTGAACATCGGTCTTTGTGAGGACCGGAGTTTGAGACCTGGGAAATATAGCAATGTTTAGAAAGTAAGGAAAGTTTAACTTGGCAATGGGTTGAAGTTCAACGTGTTGTTATTTTTTATCGCTGAGAGTAAATCATCGTAAATCACGAGTGATAAAATCCACCCAAAGAACTGAAGATCTAAAGCATGTTTGATGGCGGGTCGCTGCAGCTGTGAGCAGTAAATGTTCAGTCTTTCTCCTGCAGTGGAGGCTGGATGGTTTCAGAAGTAGAGGAGGAGGAAGCCAGAGTGAACACACACACACACACAATGACTGTATGTATGTGTGTGTGTGTGTGTGTGTGTGCCCGTGTATGTGTGTGTTCAGTGTGAGGTCAGCTCGGCGGTGATGACCACAGTGATGACTTCTGGGCAGGAAAACCCGACCTCTGACCTCCCACGCACTGTAAACAGACTACAGTGTGAACCTGGACCACAGAAAGGAGCCTCCTCACACGTCACGCTCTCTCTCTCTCTCTCTCTCCACCTCTGAGGCTACCTCAATGATCTTTCCTCTAGCGCCACCCTCAGGACACATTTTTTAGGATGTAGCTAGTTTTGTCTGTAATGAAATCTGCAGCCTGTAGCCACAGGGCTGGGGGGTTTATATTTCTAAATATGCAGATGACTCCCCGTTGTTTGTTCTTTTATCATTCAGGGATATCGGGCCTACGGACCAGGTTCAATTAATTTATCATTTTACATTTCACCTGTGGAAGTCACAACATTATCAGCAAAAAAACCGAGACAAATGTTTGGTGTATTTTCTGCAGAAAAAGCCCAGAGAGAGAAACTTCCTGACGGGCCCTTTGTTCCCGATTAGAGGCTTAACATCGCAATGAAAACAATACACAGGAGTACCGGCTGTAATAATAATATAGTATTATATTCAATGATAGGAATAATATAATAACACACTACAATTCATGCTTCATTATTGTTAAATTAATTACTACGACTGCTACGATTATTTTGTTTA